>NW_020954557.1:46115590-46160590 GCF_900497805.2 Vombatus ursinus | reverse complement strand
CCCACCCCACGACCTCACCACCTCTTCCTATGCAGGACCGTACCCCAAGCGCTTCTCCGGAGTTGGTCAAACACTCGCCGCTGGCGCTCCTGGCGGCCACCTGTAGCCGAATCGGACAGCCGGGTGCGGCCGCCCCTCCGGACTTCCTACAGGTCTCCTACGACCCGACTCTGGGCTCACCCTCCAGGATTTTCCACCCGTGGACTACCGACATGCCAGCTCACTCGCCAGGAGGCCTACCTCCTCCCCACCCCAGCCTGGGGTTGACGCCCCAGAAGAACCACCTGCAGCCCTCTTTCGGGGCGGCCCACGAACTTCCCCTCACCCCACCGGCAGACCCCTCCTACCCTTACGAATTTTCACCGGTCAAGATGCTACCCTCCTCCATGGCAGCCCTGCCGGCCAGTTGCCCCCCAGCCTATGTGCCCTACGCCGCCCAGGCCGCCCTGCCACCTGGCTACTCCAATCTGCTGCCCCCGCCCCCGCCTCCGCCACCTCCTCCGCCTCCCCCACCGCCGCCGCCTCCCCCGCCGCCCTGCCGCCAGCTCTCCCCTAACCCTGTCCCGGAGGACATTCCGTGGTGGAGCATCCCGCAGGCCGGGGCCGGGGCAGGAGGCCCAGGCGTGCCCGGGGGCGGCGTCCCAGGAGGCTGCAGCGGGGGCCACCCGGGTCACCACGCCCCGCGCTTCCCTGCAACGGCCACTGCTGCGGCCGCGGCGGCCGCCGCCTTGCAGCGCAGCCTGGTGCTGGGCCACTCGGACTTTGCCCAGTACCAGAGCCAGATCGCCGCCCTGCTACAGACCAAGTCCCCCCTGGCGGCCACGGCCAGGAGGTGCCGCCGCTGCCGCTGCCCCAATTGCCAGGCAGCGAGTGGAGCCCCCGAGGCGGAGCCCGGCAAAAAGAAGCAGCACGTCTGCCACGTCCCCGGCTGCGGCAAGGTGTACGGCAAGACGTCGCACCTGAAGGCGCACCTGCGCTGGCACACGGGCGAGCGGCCCTTCGTCTGCAACTGGCTCTTCTGCGGCAAGAGCTTTACGCGCTCGGACGAGCTGCAGCGGCACCTGCGGACTCACACGGGCGAGAAGCGCTTCGCCTGTCCGGAGTGTGGCAAGCGGTTCATGAGGAGCGACCACCTGGCCAAGCACGTGAAGACGCACCAGAACAAGAAGCTCAAGGCGGGAGAGGCCGGGGTCAAGCGGGAAGACACCCGGGATCTCTGAACGTCCCCACCACAACCGTCCCTGACTCATGCCACTGCGCCCTCCCCGCCATCGTCCCGGGGCCTGAGAGGCCCCGGGAGCCGCTTGCACCAACGGGAAGCTTTGGATTTGTTCAGCACTGGGGCCTTCGGACAAACTGAGGATTTGCCCCCAGCCCAAGCTTCTTGCCCTATTCCTGGCAAATTCGGCGCTTTCCCGGGAAGCTGCCTCAGATCCAGTTGTTTTCCTGGCAGTTCTCAGAGGTCTGAGAGGTCAAAAATAGTTGGTTTAAGGGGGGTGATGGAGCATGGTGGGAGGGGAGGAGGTGGGGCAAATGGATTCCGAAGCCCTAGACTGGAGGTTGCCCGTCGAGTCTCTGTCATTCCCCCTGAGGAAAGGCCCTCAGACCTCTGGGGTGTGCAAGGGTCAGGCGTTTTATGCTAAAAGGCTTTCCTGACCATCTAAGTAGTTTTAAAAGCAGCTCAAGTCTGAAACAATTTGGAGGCTTCTAAATGCTATGGCTTTTGCTGGGACAGGAATGAGCTTTTGTGTACAGGTTATTTAATAGCTTTGTTAAATAATAATTATTATTATAATAAAGTGTTTTCTTGTCATTGGCTCCATGCAGGGGCTCCAGCATGAAATGTTTCTGCGACTGCAGTGTGAAAATAAATACATTAACAAGGGGTCACTTGGGGAAGATCCCACTGAGTCAGTCTCATGTGATCATTTCTATCTTCGAATGGCTTTACAAAAAGCTTAGGTTTCTCCAAGTATTGTTTTCTTTTCTTTTTTTTTTTTCCTTCAGTGTCTTATATTTAGCTTGGTTTGGGCAACAGGCTTGAACCTGAAGGCTATTCAGCCTGACGTGGACTGAGGGTGGGAGTGGGAGGTCTATGGGAGACAAACCTAAGTGTATCAAACAATTTTTAGCAAACTTAGGGGAGGGGCTGAAATTTCCTAATTGCACTTTTATTTACTGACACCTCTGGAAATCTAGTCCTACTGTATTAACTAAAATATTTAGGATTAGAACAGGGAAATTCCCTTTTGAGTTTTATTTGTTGCCTGCTTGAAAGTGGTGACAAATCGATCATTTCCTACCCTGTCATGCAGACTTATGTGCTGGTTGTATACAGTAGATTAAATATTGGGAAGCAGATTGGGACATCTTTGAGAACAACATTTTTATGCAGGCTCACCTAACCTAGTTATTAAACATAAGGACAGAGCTTCACAGAAGGTTTTGGACCTAGCTTGTTCTCCAAGATTGACTGAATTGCAATGTCACTTTACCTTGATGTTCAGCCTTGTAATTAAATGTATCCTTTCCAGTAAGAAAATTAAAAATCGTTTCACTCAGGATAGTAGCTGTATATGGACAATCCATGTAGGGAAGAAAATCTAGGCCCCTTTTATATCTTTGGGTTGTACTTCTTAAAAGATTCAAATAGTCCAGTGTTTCCCCATTAGAAAATGTGAAGTATGGTCATATCTTGAAAAACTGGTAAGTTTATTAGCGTAGACCCACATCTAATTTTTCCTAAACTTTTGGAAAGGCATTCCTGTTTCTATACACTGGTGTCTTTCCACTACTGGCTGCCTAATTAGAGATGTTTTCCTTTTCTAATTTGAGTGGCTGCAAAAGTTAGAACCTTTTGAGTCCATAATTATTAAGGTAACACTTTTTAATTCTTGTTAAAATGTTGAAATTAAGCTAATGTTATAAATACCAATTTACTCTATTAGTAATGTAAAATAAATACATTTATTTCTGAAATTTTATGCTTCTAGAAATCACACTGGTGAAGCAAATTGGTGTAAAATGCTAAATGAGCAGTGGAGAGGTTTTGGTTTTTTGGGGTTTTTTTTTCTCCTTTCAAACATGTAGAAGTAACTCCTGGAACCATTCCTTTGATGACAATACAATTTAATCTGAAAAGCTGAAACAGTTTATCTTATTTAAGCTACATTGAAGGGCAAGTGTTGGTTTCTTAAGCAAAAACAATAGAAGAAACTCCTAGTCACAGAAATTGAAATCTGAACCATTTGAAGGTAAGTTAAGATTCTCTAAATCAATTCCATGAAGAAATATAATAATAAATCACAGGGGAAATGCACTGAAAAATCAAAGACAGAGAAGATTTTTATCATAGAAATGCAAAACCTCCCTCACCCTATCAGTTGAAAAATATCCTAAAATATGAAGAAGAAATGAACAGTACATGTCATGTAGGGCATTTATGGCCACAGTGGTGGAAAGGGACAATTTCAATTTTGACAGGAAAGGTTCTGAGCTATCATTTGATAAACTTTAAGACAATACCAAAGATTAAAGTTTTTTGGAAGAGTTTTCACAAATAGGTAAATACTAAAAACAAGATAAAACTTATACCTAAGAAGTATGTTGGAAAGCAAAACAAATATATTTGATGACAGGATAACTTTTTTAATGGCTTTATTTCATTGAACCATAAAGTTTAAGAAAAGAAGTAGGATGACCTAGTATAGCTGAAAAAGGGTTGGGGCTTTTTTAATTGAACCACTTGCAAATTTCTCTTGTAGTAAGTTTAAAGAAAAATATGTTTATACCTGAGCCAACTGGAGACAAGAAAATGTGTTTCTGTTTTTCCAAAGCCTGGAAAGTTTTTTGTGCATTTACAATGAAAAATAAGCTAATAAATGTCTCAAAATAGTACCTATTATTCAATGCAGAAATGATTTAGATTTTATAGAATATTCTGCTCTTACTTTTTTATGTGTTGTTTCCTTAATAAAAATTGTTAGAGTACCATAAAATTAAGGCATCAATATGCAAGAATAAATAATGAAATCAAGTGTAATTTAGTTAAATAGTATCTATCAGAAAAAAACAATGAAATTAAAAAGACAATTTTTAAACCAGGTTGCTGTTGAATTCAAATTGAAAGGCAATAAAATTTTTTTCTTAATTGCCTACAAAAAAACCATAGTTTAATCCAAGTACCTTTGTAGTAGTTCCTGTTACTAGTGAAACAAAACAATTATTCAATTCAATCCCACCACCCAAAAAAGGGAAGAAGGGAGTTATCCAAAAATAATTTTGACTTGAAACCACAGGCAAGCCACTTTGAAGTCTCAGTTTCTTCATCTGTAACATGGAGATAGTAGTACTTACTTCACAGGGTTGTTGGGAGAATAAAATGAGGTATGGTGAATATATATATATGGACCTTTGCAAACCTGAACACACTACTTCAATGTCAGCTCTTATATTTTTGATATGTGACTATGACATGAGGAAATTCAAATTTGCTTATTATAAAATGAAGCTGCAGCTTGAAACCTGTCTCATCTAGACAACTTATCTCTATGACCTTCATAATAAGGGGTCATATAATACTAAACTTGGTAGCAATCTTTCATTTTCCATTTTTTTAAAGAAAACATGCAGCTACTGACTATAGTCAACCAGAAACATTATTAGTACTTTTCAAGAAAGTGCCTCATTGTGTACTGTCTCCCTTATTAGCACAGTTATGTTGTATTTCATCCAAGATCAGCTCAGCTAAAGTTCTAATCTCATGACCATATACATCACAAAGCTTACAATGAAAAGCCACATTCCTTGAAAATAGCCAATTTTGGTATGCTTGGTATAGAATGATAATCCGAAACAATGGCATTTGTAAGAGGCAATTGCTGTTGCCCAAAGTTCCTCTATATTACTCAGTGAACACTAATGATATTTAGTAGGTAACCAGGTTTGAATGGTGGCTTTAGTGTTTTCTCCCTAGTTTGCCACTGTAATAATAGGCTCACAGCATACATGTTGGTAACTGTGACTACGAATTGCTGTAAACCAATACAAGGTAAATAATGACACGAGGTCTTTATAGCCATTAAAATGTTATGGTGTCTAAATATTCCGGGGCATCCAAGCACAAGTCTGATTTCTTAAAGACCACAGAATTAGACCCAATCTCTAGATCTTTGATAGTAATTTTAATTACAGTCTCCTATGGCTTCAAATTTAAGATAGTTGAAAACAAGGCATTTTCTATTAAATGTAATTCCCCCCCTCCATGGCTTGCATGAGAAAAATAGCTTCTAAACAAGGGGGCCAAGTTATTTTTTTTTTTAAGGAAGTGGGACTGATTGTTTTTTCAATGAGAAAAATAGTAAAGTGGGGAGACAGGAAAAGTAGGGGAAAAAAGGATAATAAAAGCAGATGGGCTTTTTGTTCATCAAAATTTTGCAAACCAGATGCCACAACCTTTCATTCTCTTCTGTGTTAAATCCAGCCAAATAAGATTTTTTTCCCTCTCATTTTCCTTTCCTCTAGGCTTGCTTTGAGACTACTCCATGCAACTGAAGGCTTTTGCCCCATGACTCATCTCTTGCTGATGGTTTTATTCACATTTTCCTCCTTATCAAAAGGGAAGTGCTACTTTAATATTATTAGAAACTGGTAAGTGATAGGATTCATCTAAGAAAGTTTTAATTTACCAGTGGTTGGTCTGGTAATTTGTCCCTTGGACATTGAGTAGTCTAAGGAACATCAAAGGCCAAAGGTGGCCCTCCAGTATGCTCACTGATTTTTGCTCCAGTATGCTTCTCCAGTTTGCTATTTGTTCGTCATCTTTTCAGTGCATTAGATAGGATCTCTGTTCTGGCCCCAGTGTTCTGTAAGGACCTTCTGGCCTTAAAGGTTATATGTAAAAGAACACCACGTGAAGTGAAACTGGAATACCTGTTAGGTTATGTAGACATCTGATACAGATAAATTCAAGATCCAATATAGATTGGATAATGACTTGGTTTGGCTATTTATATTGGTTAAATTAACCTAAGAGTTCCCAAAGCTCTACTTTGAGTTATTCAGACTTAATAAATATACTCTGGTCTTCTGTAAAGCTCTCATTTGCTGTCCCCTCCCTTCTTGATTAATATGTAATTAAACTGAATAAGAAGCATCACCAGGGATAGCAACTTTTCTCGTTATTTCATTTGCTGGCATCCTACAATAAATAACTAAACTAGCATCTTTGAATGAGAAATTATATTTGCATAACAGAGATTTAATGACACTGTTCTAGACCACAGGACCTTTTCAGAGATCTACACTTTACACTAAATTTTTACCATTGCTCCCATATTGCTAATTGAAGATTTTCAAGTGCTGATTGCTTATGTCATAGACTCTGTTAGAACAAAACAGGCAGTGTTAACATACTTTTTTCATGCTGACATCTTGATGGCTTCACTTATTAGACATTATGAATATTTCCCCTTCAGTGTCTTTAATGGTTATGCTGAAACATAATCCCCAGTGGTGCATTTCACACTTGAGCATAATCAGTAGAGACATAAATCAGTCCACACATATGAATTACAGTGGTTTCCACACACACAAAAATAATAGCATGCATTAACTAATACATGAGACCGAAAGAATCAGTCAGTGTGGTAGAGAAGAAAAATCAAGCCAGTTGTTTGGCATCATTTAATAGACAAATAAGTTGGTTGATTGAATTTTTCACTTTTCAGTGAGCTGTCTAGTCATTGTGAATTTCAAGACTTTATTGAAAAAGTAAAGCCTGTATTATACTTAAATTTCACTTTTAAAACACTTAGATGTAATCATTGTGTCACTCATCTCAATTTTAACATATAAAGCATGTTGAAAAATTCAAGTCTAAATTATGCCCAATACTAAGATAAAAACTTTAAAATGCAGTCATATGATTATTTCTTTTTTAAAAAATAATGTATTTATTTTTCGTTTCCAACATTCACTTCCATAAGATTTTAAATTCCAAATTTTCTCCCCATTTCTCCCCTCCTCCCATCCCAAGATGGCATCTAAATTGATATAGGTTCAACAAATACATTCATCTTGAACCTATTTTCACATTAGTCATGTTGTAAAGAAGAATTAGAACCAAAGAATAAACCATGAGAAAGAAGAAACAAAAAAAAAAGAGAGCAAATAATATGCTTCAATCTGCATTCAGATGCCATAGTTCTTTTTCTGGATATGGATAGCATTTTCTATCATGAGTCTTTTGTAGTTGTCTTAGATCCTTGCATTGCTAAGAAGAGATAAATCTGTCAAAGTTAGTCATCGCACAATGTGGCTGTTTCTATGTACAATGTTCTCCTGGTTCTGCTCTCTTCACTCAGCATCAATTCATGTAAGTCTTTCCAGGTTTTTCTGAAGTCTGCCTTCTCATCATTTCTTATAGCACAATAGTATTCCAACATGATCACAACTTGTTCAGCTATTCCCCAACTGATGGACATCCCCTCAATTTCCAATTCTTTGCACCACAAAAAGAGCTGCTATAAATATTTTTGTACATGTGGGTCTTTTTCCCATTTGTATGATCTCTTTGGAATACAGACTTCTGATTATTTCTTGATATTCAACTCTCTGGCAGCATTTAGATAGGCGTTCTTAACCTGGGGTCCATGAGCTTTGTTGTTTTTATTTCTTTAATCCATATAATTGGTTTCCTCTAGATCTTATATATTTTGTTTTATGCATTTAAAAACATTCTGCAAAATTCAAAAGCTTCAGCAGCCTGCCAGAGGGGACTGTTACACAAAAAGAGGTTAAGAATCTCTGAGTTATATGAAGGATGGGGAACCATCAGTTCTCAGCTTCGTTTCATCCAGCTCTCAAGGCAGGTACCAAGAATCAAAATCCTTATCTGTGCCCATTGTTGGGAAAATGCTACACAGTTGTAAGTTTTCAGCAGGAATGCCTGGAAAGGCCACAAGATGGTGATTATAGGATCATAGGTCCAGAAGGGAACTTAGACATTATCAATAAGGAAACTAAGGCCCAGAAAGTTAACTGACTTGACCAAGGGTCACATGGGTAGTCAGTGGCAGAGCCACATTCAACTTCTGCGAGTAGAAGTTCAACTCTCTTCCTTCAGCAACAGGCTGTTTTCTATTCTCCCCCCCCCCATTTGTCTTTGTAGTTCTTTGTGTTCTAGCCTCTACCTTTATTTCAAAATTTCTCTTCTTTGCTGTTTTTTTGGGGCGCAAAGAGATATACCCATGTTTCCTTTTGTGACTCTTTGCATGTCTCTTCTCATTTTATTAAAAGTCCTATTACATGATACTAATAAGGGGAAATGCTTTCTCCTCCTTCTACATGTTTCAACTAGCTATAATAAATATAAATGTGAAGTAGGTTGTTTTGTTTTTTTGTTCATTGACATTTTAAAAGTAAATGAGTGAGACTTTTTTTTCTCCCTTAAAGAAACCTAATGTTTTTGTGGGTTTTGAAGAAAAATAATTTATGCAGCCTGGTATTTTTACCATGGGTTACTGACTCTCAACAGAAGAAAAAAGTAAAGGTTCTCAAAAAGTGATTGAGACACAAGATTTAAAATTCAGCCCTAGGTCATGGCTTAAGAAGCCTCTCACAGGTTAGACAGATTTTCATTACAAAAGCATACCATTTATCAAACAAACTATTACCTAAATCTGTAAATTTAGCCTTTTTCATTGTTGAGCTGGAGTTTTGATGAAGAGGATTGAAACCAAGACAAACTTGAGAACATTCAACTTTTTTTCCTCCTTTTTTTTGTACTCTCATTGAGGCTACTCTACTTGATTAAGACCTTTCTCTTTCTCTCAGACCCTTTATTCTCCCTCTGTTTGATCCTACAATGAAGTCTGTGTCTTCTGTCAATAGTACCATAGTCTACTGCCAGGAAAGCAACTGTGGTATCACAAATTCGGTATTATGATTCCAGGGCAAGCTCAAACTAGGGTTTGGAGAAGAACGTTGCTAAGATGTTTTCTAAGGGAAAAGCACTCCCCTCATCAATCATGAGAGTGCTTGATCTCAACCCTGCCAAGAACACTGTGTTTTATGCCACAGAGCAACCATAAGAATTTTTTCCACTATAGTTGAGCCAGGGTCTCTCTTCCACTGGAGGTCTGAGACTGGGGCAAAAGGAAATGGATCATGGGGTAAGATGCTTCACTTCATCTGGATAGTCACAAAGTAACCTAAGAGGAAAGGAAAATAAGAGAAAAAAGTGAACAACTTAAATGTTCAGCCAAATCTTATTTTAGAGGACTAAAAACAGAAAAGAATGAAAGATTATAACATCTTGTTTACAAAAATCTAATTAACAAAAGCTCACTTGATTCTAGATCACTAGAATGGTCTCAAGTAGAAATTAGGGGAAAGCAAAGAATAATTAGGTTAGCTATTATGCAAGCAATATTTGTACCTCGAGATATTGTCTCAGCATTAGTGTTGCATTAGTCCTGACAGCATATCTTGTCCTCTTATTCTAGTCATATGTGTATCACTTATGTTCTCTATAAAATGAAGGGGATGGATTAGAGCAGGGTTTCTTAATCATATTTTATGTCGTGGACCTCTTTGGCAGCCTATAGACCCTTTCTTAGCATGATTTTAAGTAATTAAAGGAAATGCTAATAAAGATGCAATTTTTTTCCCCATCCAAGTTCATATCCCCTGAAATCTATCCATGGAGCCTCAAGGAGTCTCTGGACTCTAGGTTAAGGACCCCAGAGCTAGGTGATATCTAAGGTCCCTGATATGTCTAAATGTATGATTCTATGATACTTGGATGGCTATGATTTGATCAGTGTGAGTCTTGGCCCCATTGATGCTCTCTATGGGAATGATACACTAAATAAATGCAAGGTTAAATGAGGTGCTGTCATATTTCAGTATCTGTTTGTATTGTCCACTGAAATCCTGCTCTGACACTTTAACATGGTGCGAAGGTGAACCTGGGTTCTCAAGGACCATGCCTATATTTCAGAAGTTCTAAGGAGATTTTTTGAATATGGCCCAGTTACAGATTATGCCTGTCATCTGAGGAAAAACTACTATACAGAGAAACTCATTATTGAAAGTCAGACATCAGCTGATGATCTTACTGTATGTTTTTATTTTTTAACCACCCAACTCATGAAACTATCTGAGGAATGGAGGAGCTGTAGTCTCTGTTGGTGAAGGGAGTACTTACTTTAATTAAATCACTCATCTCTTGAACTGCTGAAGGAAATATATTAATCAGATTCTCTACCAAATTCCAAACTTTGCCCCCAACTTGCTAAAATGAGTGAAACTTCATTTTTTCCCTGAGATTTCTAGTGATTCAAGTTAATATGTAGACCTACAGTAGATTCAAGCCACATATATGTGGCTTGCCTATTTGAGATTATTGAGAATAAATGACCAGTAACCTCAAAACTGTGGATTTAAAAACATTTGGGCATTATACTAAATGTTTTCTCATTGCAGAGATGCTTTGTTGTAAACAAATCCAATATAAGTGGTTCATCTGCACTATTTTCCTTCAGCTTTGGCTTTTAAAGGGACAGATTTTTCTGTCCTCCACAAGTGGAGAGGTAGGGACTTTTTAGACTTCTTCAGAATGCCAATGTATAGAATTAATTGTACTACAATTATGAGAAAGGCTACAGAGAGTAGATGCAATATGTAATAGGTAGAACCTTATTAGAATAAGCTCAGAGAAACAGTTCATTGAAATAGTTGTCAACCCCTTTTCAAATAAGGAAAAAATGGAGATCTCTAAGAAATGAAAAGAGGATAAGTCATTTGGCCAAAGTCCAACAACAAACAAGAACAGAATTCTCCCATTCCAATGAGAATGCAAAATTAGGAGTTGTGTATGCATTATGCAAATCATTGTGTAAACAATTGTTCTTTTATATTATTTAGTACCAACAGATGAATTACATTTTCTATTATAAATCACACACATCTATTTTACATATTAATTAGCAAAGTTGCCCACCCCATATAACCATATAACCATCACACTTAGCAACATCTGGTTTCTTAAAAAGAATGCTCAGCTAGCCAAGCAATCTGATTTTCTACTGTCAATGAATGATTAATAACTCAAACACAAACACTCAGGGCATATATAAACTTCTGTGCAATAGTGGGAAAAAATGTACCCTCAGATAATGAAGAAATGCAATGGCTGCCCTAACAAAAGACAAACATATCCACTGTGAGCCCCAGAAATGCTGAAATATCTTTAAGAGATGAATTCATAGGTCTGAGATTTGTTTTAAAGGATCATCTGTAGTCTTCAAGGTGGACTAATTGTGCATCCAAACCAGCTGACCCGTTCCAAATCCTGCTTCATTCAGACCCTGTCCTTCAAATGGTCCCAGGATAAGAACAAATATCATTCTTCCTGTAAATTTCTTTCAGAGCTGGGCCTCAAGCCAGAACCTAATTTAGGTTTTGATTTAAAACAATTGTTTGTAAAATAAAACAATATAACTTAAGTTAGGAACTTCAGCCACTCAAGCTCCCTTTCTGGGCCCTTGGAACTAGGTGCATTATGCTTTGCAGGCTAGGGATTCTTAAGGAGGTCCAGCTGCTTCTGATTACCTTGCAGCCCATAGAGATGGGGATAACATGGCTGTTCTTACTGCCTAAGGAACACTAAAGATCATCCCATGGTAGATGAAGGAACAGAACTCTGTTCACTGTTCCAACCAACCAGAGGCAACTCACTTTTCTCAAACCAGTGATGTCTACAGCCTGTTTTTGTTTCCTCAAACTCTCCTCAAATGTTTTTATTTTTATTTTTTTTCAGACCTGGGATTTTTTAGTACAGAAACTCCCAACACTGATATAGATGGACAATTCTTCTGTAATTTACTTTCTTAGAGAGTTGTGTGGGGCCCTGGGAAACTAAATGATTTACCCTAAGTTGCAAAAGGTCACCTAGCCAGTCAAAGTCAAGACTAGGTCTTCCCAATCCCAAGGCTAGCCCTTTATTTGCTACACCACTTTACCATATCCTTTTTATGGAAGGAAAATTGATTCCAGAGATGTAAATTACACACATCTATCAGTCTAACAACTCTTTCAAGTCAATAGATGCATTTGGCAAATTATGATCCTCAAGATCTTATTAGGATAGGAAGCTCTCAGCATAGAAACACCTTCTACCAATGCAGATGCACATTTCATTGGTAACTTATCAAGTCTTAGAAAGTTGCCCATTGCTAACTAGTATGCATTAGAGACAAGACCTAAACCCAAGTGTTCCTGAGTCTAACTGGCCTTCCATTTACTATGCCATGCTGTTTCATGTTGCTGTTATATGTATTTAAAAACAATTAAGCAGGTGAAACAATAAATAAGCTTGATGCTAGTTATAGCACATATCCTCAATGATTAGTAAACATCTAAGTGATCCAGTGGAATTTTTTTAAAAGCTTCAGGTTCCCTAGCTGTTTGCCAAAATTAATATTACGCCTGCCTTTCCACCCTGTTCCTCTTATTCTTCCTCTGTCATTTTGTTTCAGTAAGATGACACAGTTGTTACCAATGATGAAACTGAAACCCGACACACTTAGAGTGAAAAATGTAGCAGGGCTTAAGAAAGATATGAAGGTAAAACTGCAGGGTCAGTGGGACTACAAATTACTAAGAAGCAAGGAATAGAAGTTGGGGAACTTTCTATACCATTTGACAATACATAAATGCCCAATAAACATCTTGTTTACCTTTTTGCTTTAGATTCATATTCTCTCTCTCTCTGTCTGTCTCTCTCTCTGTCTCTCTCTGTCTCTCTGTCTCTCTCTCTCCTCCCTCTCTCCTAACTCTCATAATAGTGTTCTTTCCCAGCTGTCCACTGCTTCTTAAATCTTATTACTCCCCATAGCAGGAGGCATTTTCTATTTTAAACATCTATAGAACTTTATACTTTTGTTTTTTACTGACGTTTCCTTCACCCCCCCCCCCCCCGCCAAGGAACTTGGTTCTTTATTTGAAACACAAAGTAATGGATTTTATTGTGTACTTTTTTTTTTATAAATTGGATTTTATAAGTTCAGATTTTCCTTTGAAATCAGAGTTCTAGCTTTTGTTCTCTTCCCTGATTCTTCAACTCTTTGCCAATCAAATGACCCCCCCCCATTTATTTATATGGCGTGACTCTTCTCATCAACCCCATTCATGGCACAAGTTACAGTATCCAGTTAGAAAGAGGAGGGAAGGGGAAGGAACAAGCATTTACTGAGCTTCTACTATGTTAGTAGCCAAAGCCTAGGCTATGTGCTGGAGATACAAAGAAATGTAAAAAACAGTCCATGCTTGTAAAGAGCTGGAAAAGGAAGATAACATGCAAGCAACCATATACAAACAAGCTATATAGAGAATAAATTGGAGATAATCTTCAGAGGGAAAGCACTAGAATTAAGAAAGGCATCCTTTAAAAGATGGGACTTGAAGAAGAAAGGGAAGCCAAAAAGTGGATGTGAGGAGGGAAAGTATTCCATGTATGTGGGGCAGCTAGTGAAAATGCCCGGAATCTGGAGGTAGAATGTCTCGTTCAGGAAACAGCAAGGAGGCCAGTGTCATTGAATGAAGAATAGGAGAGTGGGACTATAAACCAGGAAAGTGATAGCAGCTGGGGCTCTATAACCATCTGGCTCTCTCCCTCTATCATTAGCTTAAATGGAGGCTGGAAACCTCCAGGATTTTTAAGAGGTCTTTATTTTCTCTATAATGGGGAACTAGCCCATGGGAATCCTGCCTTTAGAGAATGTTCTGCTTGATAGTAACCCCAGTGGTGGCTTGAAGAGCCTGCTTCCAGAAAAATGGAATGGAGGCCCCTACCCTCCACCTCAGAGCATGTGCAGATATTTTATGACTGTTTCCTTTTGGCTTACTATATGAAGGCAAATGAATTTTAACTGGCAGCTAAGCCAGAACCTAATGTGCATATAAGAGTTACCAAGAGGCAAAATCTCTCTCTTTTCTTCCTCTTGGCCACAAACGGTAAGAACACTCCTCTGAGCTCAGTGAGCTTCTTGTAGGCAAGACTGCATCAGGAATGGGGCCACCTCTTTCCTTTGGGACAGGGTCTTGTGAGATCTCAAAAGGGTGGGAAAACTACCAGAGGTCTGGCAGCAAGTGTAGGAAGCAGCTCAAGGAATGACCTGCTTGAACCATCGAAGAAGTGGATAGATCTGGCAGTTGAGATGTCTTTTCCTGCAAGGAAGAGAGATTCTCTACCCATTGGCTATGCTGCAATCAGAAGTGAACATGGTAGGTAAATGCTTTGCAACAGCTGCTTTAAGTTTGAGACTGTTCTCCCCAAGGACCTAAGTGGTAGGGGGAAAATTGTGCTCCCACTTTGTAGGGGTGGGGGAGAGCAGACCTGTTTGTACTTTCTTTTCTTTTTTTAGGCAATCATGGGTAAATGATTTGCCAAGGTTCCTACAGCTAGTGAGGTTCAAGTTTTGCCCATTCTCCCCACCCCTTCTTGTTTGTACAGACTTCTACTTGTGATTATGTGAGATAATTTTCCTCATCCTTTCTCTCCACCCCTCCCCAGTGTATTCCTCTTCTCTTTCCTTTTCCTTCTTTTAATATCATCAAGAGATGACAGAGCCACTCCCAGGTCCTCTAATTAGACTTCTTCCAGAACCCCTCATGATGACGGGGCACTAAAAGCAGAGGCTTGCTAACTTAGGCTTGGCCCAAATTAATTTTTATACTCTACAGTGCTGAAGTGTCCATCACTCCCTCCTGGCAGTGATTTGACAATAACTCCAAATTCATTTTCTTCATGTATTCTTGCCATAGGGCAAGGAGGAGATAATCAAATAAAGTACCAGAACAGCCTAGGGTATTTGATAGCAATCCAAGGGAGAGATACATCCTGACAGTAATAATAATTCTGGCTTACATGTAATTACTGGTATACCAGCATTAGCTAAAAATTTCTCAAGAAAGCTACATATAGAAATATCTCCTGAAAGTGTTCCATTTCCTTTTGTACTTTGAGGCTAATTGTTTTCCCTTAGTCCCAGAGTTCTATATGCTTTAAAAATGAAAAAAAACTGGTTAATGTTACTTTTAAGCCACAGAAAACATGTTAACATTTCCAAGTCAAATCATATTATCTTGAGTGATAATCATTTTATTAATAACTTTCTTGTTCAACAATTTTCTCCCTTTGGATTTATACAATTGGGCTTATGTAGAGAAGTTATATCAAAATGGGCATCTCATAAATTTAGTTAGTATTATTTCCATTCTTAAGATAGGGAACTGAAAGAGGTTAACTACCAAAGTGGGATCGTCCCCCTCAAAAGAGGCTCTTGGCAAATAATATCAGGAATGTATTTCATGGAAGAAAATGAAAGCATAAAAAGAAGTCACACCCAGAAATAGAATGTTTCCTCATCTCTGTTTCTGATATGAGACATTATATTTTCTGATGAAACAAACCCCTTAAATAATATAAAATTGGGGAGTAATAAGATTGTAGTGAACTCGGGGGCCATAGTATAATGAGTAGTTGACTCAGGAAACATGGTTTTAAGTCTCAATTCTGACATTTACTAGGTGTATAACTATAAACAAGACATTTAACCTTCCTGAGCCTCAGTTTCTTCATCTGTAAAATGTAGATTATAATGCCTCCAGTCAAAGAGTTGTTTTCAAGAAAGAGATTTGTGAATTGTAAGGTGCTACACATATGTAAGCTTTAACAAGCATAACTTGCTTTACACAACCCTACCATGCATGTTGTAATCTGGATCATTCACTTTACAAAAGGATTCATAGTAAGACTCCTCAATAACAAACTTCCCTCCTGCATTTAAATTAGAGTTAACAAAAATTCCATTTATAGCCAACTTTTCAGAAACCCATGGTATATAAATTTAGCCACAGTTACATTACACTGCCAGCACATGACACAGCACCTAATAGAATGGTCTGGTATCTCTTCTCTTTTAAAAAATGTAAATCGATGCATATAATAGATGCTTCCTTGTTAGTCTTCTCTAGTATCACAATATTTGTCTAAATGAAGCAAAATGATCAAATACAAAGAAGATTCAAGGTATTTGGGTTCTTAGCAAGGTTTCTGGCTAATTCTTAACTCTGAAGTGAAGGTACACTGCCTCTTTTCACAGTTAGTCTTTGATTGGGATGAATTAAACCTGCCCCACCCCCTTGATAAGCATATGAAAGAAAAAAAAATGTAAAATTTTGGGATGTTGTTGCTACTGTAGTGCTGGACTGGGGCATGCAGTCCCTTTGTCAAAGAACATATCCTTCAGTAAGGGGTGAGAGCACATGTACAGCTCCATGAGAGGTGCCTCACGGAAGCAGGTTCAGTCTCAATCCAGTATGCATTATCTATATCCCTCCTGCTGAAGTTTAAACACATTATTTCTTATTGTGTGTAGGCGATGTGTGTGTGTGTGTGTGTGTGTGTGTGTGTGTGTGTGTGTGTGTTTCAAGGACAACTTGGAAAGATATGATCTGAGATTTGGCCTACTCATCATAGTTGTTGTTGTTTGTCCTTTGATGTCAAAGAGGACCATGATATCAGGAAATGGTGCCACGACTTGCAAGTAAATTGGATTTGATTGAGGGAAGACTATGCAAGGTCACCAGCCTCAATTTCTCCTCTGGAGTCATCTGGGTGCAGTGACAAGATATAGATCAAGGCGACAGGAGATGAGTCCCATTCATCATAGAGAAGGATAACCACAATGCCTACCTAGGGGTTGGAGAGGTGTGAAGGAATTGGGGAGAGTGAGAGAAAAAGTCAAGATTCAGGACCACCAAGGCTGTATCAGGTTAGAATTATGTCTATATGCTTCTTTTAAAAAATGTCTAGTCTAGGGATATGATTTTAGGGGTTCAGAAGGAAAATACAATCTCCTGGTTACTGACTGTGTGGCTGTGGGCAAGTAATTTAACTTGAGTCTCAGTTTCCTCATTTTTAACATGGGAATGGTAGTACCTGAACTACCTATCTCACAGGGGTGTCAGAACAAGTATCATCAAGATTTGCAAGTGTGTTCAGTTGTTTCAGTCATGAACAACTCTTCATGACCCCATTTGGGGTTTTCTTGGCAGAGATATTGGAATGGTTTGCCGTTTCCTTCTCCAGTTCATTTTACAGATGAGGAAACTGAGGCAAACAGGGTTAAGTGACTTGCCCAGGGTCACATAGCCAGTAAGTGTCTGAGGCCAGAGTTTGAACTTAGGAAGATGTTCATGAGAACAGACCCCAAAATCTGAAATAGTTTTAGAAAGAAATTTATTATGTTGTTTAGTTGAGGAGAGCATACCAGAAAAGAAGAGCTATAGCTCTCTCTCCTTAGATTCTGGAAGATTTATATCATAGAGGATTTTGACAAAGGTTTCCCACACAGGAACCCCATGCACCCCACATACGCAGTTAAGAAATTTTGTCAAGAGGGCAGCTTGAAAGCAAGGTAGATTGTGATAGATATTAGTAATTGTAACCCAAAAGAGAAGCTTGAGGTAGACCCCTCAGGAGTTCCTGGGTGTGATAACCCAAAACAAGAATGCTTTGTGGGGATCCATGGCCTAGAGGAATTGGAAATACCTTGTAGACATCTCTGACATTCCTAGAGAATTACTGAGGTCAAGCAGCATTCTGGGTATGGAATAATTCCCCACACACTCCCTATACTGTATAATAAATCATTTCTCCCATGGAATTTATAATCAAAGGACCTAGGTTCAAGCGCTAGTGTTATTATTTACCATGTGCATCCTTGGGCAAGTTACTGAAACTCTTGGGGCATAGTTTCTTCATGTGAAAAATAAAGGGGGGCAGCGAGGTGGCACAGTGGATAGAGCACCAGCCCTGAAGTCAGGAGGACCTGAATTCAAAACCGGCCTCAGACCAAACACCTGATACTTACTAGCTGTGTGACCGTGGGTAAGTCACTTAACCCCAATTGCCTAATGAATAAATAAATAAATAAACAAACAAAGGCTTCTTAAGGAGGTGCCATTCAGCTCTAAAATTCTAGCTAAGGACATCATAATATTATAGCTATCTCATTTATTATTAGCTATCTATAGCTCCAGTCTTACATTGTTGCTGTTCAATCATTCAGTCCGTTCTGAATCTTTGCAGCCCTGTGGACCATATGACAGTACTGTCTATGGGCTTCTCTTTACAAAGATATTGGAAGGGCTTGCCATTTCTCTCTCCAGTGGCCTAAGGTAACCTGGATGTTAAGTGACTTGCCCAGCTATAATTGGTCTTTCATTTTCGAAGAGGACTGATGATATCACAGGGTGATGTCTTGACTTTCGAGTGAATTGGATTTAAGTGAGGCAGAGTTGCACAAAGTCATCAGCTTCACTCTCTCTTCCAGAGTCATTGAAATCCAATGGCAAGACAAGAGTCGAGGCAACAGGCAATGACCAAGGATGAAGTAAATGACCTTGGTGTCTTTGATGTCTGACCAAGATCCACAACACCTACTTCAGCCACCTTTATGGCCACTGGAACAAATGTTCTCATCTGCTCATTTCACCAGGGAAAGTCTTCACGTGCTTAGGTAGACATCCCCCTAACTCACCAAAAACTCTGAACCTGGTTTAGCCTATCTTCGGAAACAATTTATTGAGGTGTGGCCACTGTGCATGCTACAGCTTCTTGGAGTCAGTGTTTGAGGCCAGATTTGAACTTAGGTCTTCCTGATTCCTGGCCCAGTGCTCTATACACTAAACCACCTAGCATCTTACATTACCAACTGCCTTGTGGACATCTCAAATTGGATGTCCTGTTAACATCTTGAATTCTACAAGTGTGAAACAGAACTTATTTTATTTCCTCTGTAAACCCTCCCCTCTTCCAAACTTTCTATTATTATAGAGGACCCTGCTAATTGCCCAGTCATCCAGGCTCATAGATTTGGCATCATCCTCCTTTCTCCCACTAACTTCACATATCCGTTATGTCCTTCACAATCACAATATCTTTCTGTATGTCTGCTTCTCTCCGCTCACACAAATACTCACCACCCTAGGTCATCTCCTCCTGCCTAGTCTATTCCCATAAGCTCCTATTTGGTCTTTTTACCTCAAGTCTCTCCCTATTCAAATCCATCCTCCACTCAGCAGTCGAAGTGATTTTCCTAAATTGAAAGTCTGACCATACTATTCCCCTACTCAATAAACTATAGTGGTTCCTTATTAACTTTACAAAATATTATTTAATCTTTATCTCATCCTTTTTATATTTTAAAACATAATCATCAGCAACATTAGTTTATACCACAAATATTAATTTATATGTATATAATTTATGAATAACTAGATTTTACTTTACATATAAACATTAATTTGCATGTATATATTATAAATATGTACATATACATATATTGGGGATGCATACTTAAATTTTTCTCACTGATGGGGTAGAGTGTATGATCAAAATGATGGAAAAACACTAATCTAATAGAGGGAAAAGACACTATACTCTGCCCTACTTAGCAACATGTAGATTCTTGTGTTTGGTTTTGGAAGGAACATTTTAGGAAGATGGTTGACAAACTGTAGTGAGTCCAAAAGATGGTGAGATGCCTAAAGGTCACGTAATAAAAGAATACACCAAATGAAGTACAGGTTGTTTAGTCTAGAGAAGAGAAGGCTTGGGAGTGGTGTTGAGGGGAGGGAAGAGGGAAGATGAGAAGGACAGAGCTGATATCTGAGCAAGTATTTGAAGGCATGTCATATGGAAGAGGGACTCAAATTATTCTGCTTGATAGAAACATAAACTTTGACTTGAAATAAGGGAAAACTTCCTAATAATTATTGATAGCCAAAAGCAGAATGGGATGCCTTGGGGAAGTAATGGGTTGCCCTTCACGAGAGGTCCTCAGTCAGAGGCTAGATGATCAGTTTAATTCACTTTTCCTCTATTACATACAACTTACACTTCTTTTTAAAATAATGATAACTTTATTATGTATGTAAAGTATGTAACTTTCATAGTCATCCTACTTGTCTGCAACTTTTTGTTCTCTTCTGTGAATTTTTTTCAAAAGTTGCTTCAATTACTCTCTTTCTTTTCTTCTGCTTTTTGCTACCCTATCCCCGTTTCCTCACCCACTCCACAACTGAAAAAAGAAAAGGAAAGCCCTAGTAATAATTATGCATAGTCAAACAAAAACAAATTCCCACACTAAATCTCAATTATTCTGTATCATGAGTCCATCACCTATCCTTCAGCTGGTGGGATAGAATGCTTGGGAACTGTGATTTGACCAATTTAATTCATTAAACACTCAGCATTGTGCTAGATGCTAGGGGTACAAAGAAAAAAAAGACTTCTAAAAAGTTCCTGCTTATCTTTTAGAAGGGAATACAAGTAAAGAGAGGAGTAAAGGGAAGTAAATAAAAAAGAATTTGAGTAGGGAGAGATGACTAGTAATAGGGGAATCAGGAAATCTTTTGGTAGCTCCTGAGCTTAGCCTTCAATGAAGCTGAGGATTCTAACAGATGGGAGGTGAGGTTGGAGTATATTCCAGGCATAGGCAACAAACTGTGCAACAGGTTGTTTGCATAGGCAAACAGAGACAGAAGATAGAAGACCAAATTTAGGGAACAGCAAGTAGGTCAGTAGGATTTGTTGGAACCTAGAGTATTTAAAGGGAAATAATAGGAAGCAAGTCTGAAAAGGTATGGGGAACCCACACCACAAAAATTTTTTTAACAAAACACTAATTAAATGCTACTGCTGGCAAGGTACCATTACGTGATGGGAATACAAAGATAAATGATGAATAATCCCAGCTTTGAAAGAGTTTACAGAAATGTCAAACTGAGAAATTTGTATTTTATCCTTGAGGTTCTCGAGCAAGGGAATGACAGGGTTTTTGGAGGGTAAACCCAATGACTTGGGTTTTTGGAGGGTAAAATGGGCAACTGTGTAGAAGATAAACTGAAGAGAAGGCAGACAAATCTGGGGATCTGACGAGTAAGCTATTGAAATAGTCTTGGCATGAGCATCTAAACTAAAATGGTGGCTGTATGAGTGGAGAGAAGGGATTTTAAATACAAGAGAAGTTGTAGAGATAGAATCAATACAATTTGGCAACTTTGGGGATATGAGAAATAAGGAAAAGGGTTGGAAGACAATAAAAGTCAAAGTTGATACCAAAGTTGTAAATTTGAGCTAACCTGAACAGAAAGAGGAAAGTTTGGAGATAGGGTAGGTTTAGGGGGAAAGACAATGAGTTCTATACTGTATTAATTTTGAGATGCCTAAATGATAGCCAAAGAGGAGCTGTCCAGAAAGGCAGCTGATGACATAAGCCTGGGATTTAGGGAAGAAATTAAGGCTGAATTTATAGGCTTGGAATACCAAGACTTGGGAATCATCTGCATAAAGATGATCATTGAAGCCATGGGGGCTAATGAGATCACTTAAAAAAGAGGGCAAAAAGAGAGGACACCACTTGCCAGGAATGTTGTTGAGAAGATTCCTGTGAGATATGGGTTGGATTAGTTGGCCTCCAGGGGTCTCTTCCACCTCTAAGATTGTGTGGTTCTGTAACATAAACACAAAGCACTACAATATTACAAGATAAGTACATTAGAGGGTTGTAAAACAAAAAGCCCATAAGGACTAGCCAGAAATACCACAAATTTTATTAGTTACAATTTAAGCAAAATAATATTAAAGATTGATATTTCACAAACATGTAAATCCACCAACTCATCAAAAATAATGGGAAAACAGCTGTTTACACGAGACCTCCAAGAATGTTTTGTGCTCCAGGCTCCCCCTGCTGGCTCTGTAATAATAAATAAAGGGTGCATAGAGCCGAGCTAACAAAATTTTGGAAGTCAGAACGAAGTTTCCTTTGCTATCACAAAGGACATCTTAGTAAAGCAATAAGGACACTGAGCATTGGGGTGAAGTTTAAAAATATAACTACCAGTTGCAGCAACTGTCACAAATTCTATCTTGTCTGAATGCAGCCTTGTTCTTCATGTATAACCTTTCAGAAATCTTGCTATAGATCTCTGGACAGGAATTTTCCTAAATCATTTGGTTCGTTTGCATGCTAGTTCATTGTCAGTTAGCTACAAGGTTGTGCTCTGTCCAGTTATTTTTTATGTCAATAAATAAGAGTTTATTTTATGTTAAGAAGTGGGAAAATGAAAATTGTTTCTCCCATTGGACAGCCAATTAAAGGAGGGCAAAAGAGCTATGTTATAAGAAGGAGGGAGGGAATAAGCATTTATATAGTGCCTACTATGTGCCAGGCACTATGCTAGGGGCTTTACAATGACAATCCTGCAAGGTACGTTCTGCTATTATCCTCATTTCACAGTTGAAGAAACTAAGGTAGACAAAGGCTAAGTGAAGAGACATAGCTAATAAGTTTCTGAGGCTGGATTTGAATTCTGGCCTTCCAGACTCTAGGCCCAGCACTTTATCCACTGTACCACCTAGTTAACATATAAACAGTGTGACCTTGAAAAAAATAAAACAATTGGTACAAACTTCAAACATCCTTAAACAATTAAGAAAATAAGCATATCCCGCTTGGAATGAGTCAAAGAAACGGAATTAGAAGCCAGAACCAATACATTTTGAATTCATGATACGTTTCCAGAAAACTAATGACTAGGGATTTCCTTCATAGATCTCTACTCTTCAGTGTGATAAACATTTATTTTACACCTATTTGATCTATTTTATACCTGATGGCCAGGGTTCTGAACCTTTTGAAATTTAGTTAGGCTAGCCCTTCCATGGATCTGTCATTGGGTTTATAGTCTATACTTTTCCAATTTAGTAGGGTTAAAGAAAAAATATTCATATGTACTTTCCATTTAGGCTCCAGTATGCCAGAAACAATTTTATTTAATTTAAGATTAGTCTAGTTCCAAGTTATTTCTGATACAGAGCAAGATGTCCAAAACGAAAATTTCTCTATGCTCTCTAACATGTCTTTACCCCAAGACAAGTTTAGATTACGTTTATAGGAATCTCAAGGAAGAAAGTCAAGACATGTAACAACACATTTCTGGGTTAACATTCAAAAGCTGAACAACCAAGTCTCTATATCTTTCTTCTTGGACCAGGCCACTCTGAGGAATCAATAGGGTTCCTCCCAGAGATCAGTATTGAGAATGTAAGCTGGGTTGGAGCCCTAGAGAGCAGGATAGAAGCTAGTGTGCTAGTAAATATTTAACAATCAGCTCTCAGAAAAAATGTCCATGGTATACATTTTAAAGTTTAATCTGCATTATTAACATTTTCTTCATCACTTTCTTAAGTCTACTCTAGACAATCAATAAAAAATTAATCAAGTCCTGATTTGTAATGTTTCTGAGGCTCACAAGGAAAATTTTGCAATCCTCAAGGCAATACACTCCAGCACACACCTGGAAGCAGGGCTTGTCCCATGGAGGGGACCCTAGTCGAATTTCTTCAGGAGATAGACAAGAAGAGATTGTTTTTTAGATGGGTCAATATCCTTGATATTTCCTGAATGAGGAAGGCAATGAAGTTTTTGGCTATTATTCTTTTTTTTTTTCACTGCATCACAAAGTTGCTCCATCTTTTTTATAATTAATTTATTTTTAGTTTTCAACATTCACTTACATAGGATTTTGAGTTTTAAATTTTCTCCCCCTCCCATTCCTTTCCCCCCAAGATGGCATGCAATATGATATAGGCTCTACTTATACATTCATATTAAGCATACTTTCCCATTAGTTATGATGTAAAGAACAATTAGAACTAATGGGAGGAACCATGAGAATGAAACAATGAAACAAAGCAACAAAGAAAAGGAGAGCAAATGGTATGCTTCCATCTGCATTCAGACTCCATAGTTCTTAGTCTGGATGTAGATAGCAATTTCCGTCTTGCATCTTTTGGGGTTGTCTTAGATTCTTGCATTGCTGTGAAGATTGGCTATTATTCTTAATCCATTTACTTAATGAAAGGCCTTCTCCACTAACACCCCCCCTTCAAACTGGGAGTTAAAGAAAGGGTTCTTTAATAGTGCAGAGCATAATATTTTCAGTTTAAAAAACACTTTTTTAAAAATATGCTTCCACAGTGGCAACTGGTGCTAATTGGACAGAATTTTTAGTGGAAATCAATGAATTGGGGGTACTATTTTGTGAGTTAAAAACTGAAGAAAAATGAATATTTTTAAAAAAACTACAAATGTGATTTCCCCAGACTGGGGTCAAAGTATTTTGGACAAATCATTAACCTCTCTGAGGCTGTTTCCTCATCCTCATCTGATCAATTTTCAACCAGGTAAAATGGAGATAATAATCCTTGCACTTTTACCTTCTTAACATCTTCTGTCCTCTAACACTGCTACCACCTGGTGCAGGCCCTTATCAGCTTGAACCTGGACTATGGAAATAGCCTGCTGATTGGTCTTCCGGCCTTAAGTCTCTTCTCACTCCAGTCCATCCTCCCCTTAGCTGTCAAATTGATCTTTCTAAAGTGCAGGTCTGACCATTCAATAAACCCCTGTTCAATAAACTCCAGTACTTTGTATTATCTCCAGGGTCAAATATAAAACCCTTTGTTTGGCTTTTAAAATCCTGGCCCCTTCCTACCTTTCCAGTACTGCTACTACTAGCAAGCATATATAATGCTTTAAGGATTGCAAAGCATTTTACAAATATTGTCATTTTATCCACACAACAAACCTAGGAGGTACCTATTAGCCCTATTTTATTAATGAGGAAATAGAGGAACTGAGGTTAAGTGACTGCCAAGGTTATACAACTAGTAAGGATTTGAATTCAGGTCTTCCTGACTCCAGGTTGAGCACTCTACCCACTGTATCACCTAGTTGCCCTTCAGATCCAGTGACACTGACCTTGCAGGTCTTTGCACCAGACACTTTATCTCCTGACTCAGCATCTTCAGCGGCTGTCCCCCATGCCTGAAATTTCTTCCTCCTCATCTCTGCTTCCTGACCTCCGTAGCTTCCTTCAAGTCATAGCTCAAATCCTACATTCTACAAGATCTCGATCTCTCTAAATGCTAATACTTTCCCTCTGAGACTATATATCTTGTTTATGCAGAATTGTGCACATGTTGTTATTCAGTCATGTCTAACTCTTTGTGACCCCATTTGGGATTTTCTTGCCAAAGATGCTGCAGTGGTTTTCCATTTCCTTCTTTAGCTCATTTTACAGAAGAGGAAACTGAGGCAAACAGCGTTAAATGACTTGCACGTTGTCTCCCCCATTAAATGATGGGCTCCATGAGGGCAGGGACTGTTTTTTGCTAGTCCTCAGCACTTAGTACAAGGCCTGGCACACAGTAGGTGCATAAGAAATGCCTAGACATTGTGCTTTTTACTCTTGCATAATTATTAGTTACTAATACCTTTACTACTTAGGAAGTACCCCTTTCCCCAGGGTCATCAATATTCATTAGTTCCTCCCTTACAGACAAGGAAATGAGATTTTTATATCTAACATTTTGTAAACCAGTTCTGATCCGCTGCCATATGCTATTTGATTAGAGGTCATGATGATAGTGGGGAGTTTCCTTTTTTTGTTTTTTTTTATAGCTTACTTGGATAGAACAAGGAAAGCAGAGACTTGTCAAGAATTTCTTCTATTAGTTACTAACAGCGGTTATAAGTCAAGAAAACTTCTTCGAAAAAAAATGTTTTCAGATATGTTATCATTTTGCAGAAGATACTCCATTTCTTCACTCGGGGCATTTTCACAGGCTGCCTCCATTCCAGGAATGCTTTCTTTTCTCATCTCTGTGTCCAAGCTCCCCTCAGCCCCTCTTCCTTCCAATCTGAGCTAAAATCCCACCTTCTTCAGGAAGCCTTTTCTGGTCTCCCAAAATGCTAATGCCTCCCCTCTGAGATTGCCTCCAATTTACCCAGTATTTATCTTGTTTGTATCTAGTTTTTTGCATGGTATCTCCCCTCGTGAACTTCTTGAGGGCAGGGCTTAGCACAGTGCCTGCCACATAGTAAACAATAAATGCTTGTTGACCTGACAAACAAATGTAATGAAACATTCTTTTTGGTTTATTTTGCAAGATAAAACTTTGTTTAACCAAGTTAAATTTTCAAACAGTCTACTTGAGGGAGAGAGGGTGATAATTTGGCTTTGTCTTATCAAACAAACTGTGAGTTATTAGCAACTCTGCTGTGAACTTGAAACACTTCCACCCAATGTTTAACCTACTAGCCAGAAATCCAAATTGAACACCCCGAAAGATGAAGCTGAAAGAATAAAGAAAATGTGAGTGTGGACAATTGCTCTGAAAAAAGGTGGAATAAAATACTCAAGCTTAAACTTTTTATTTATTCAAATTCAGTAACAGCCTCACTGATTTCTATTCTAGTAATAAATCTTTGCAGACAATCCTCAAATGCAGTAAAGTTTCAGATACCTAGGGTCTATTTCCTAGAAATGTACAAATTTATTTTCTGTAATAATGGGGGACAAAAATGATGGATAATCAAAATTATGTAGGCTAGCAGTTCTCAGATTTGTTGGTCTCAGGACCACTTTACACTCTTAAAAATTATTGAGGACATCCAAAAGAACTTCTTTATGTGAGTTAAATCTATCAATATTTACCTATTATAAATTATGTCTTACTATTATTATGAAAATAGTTTTGACCTTACAGACCTCCTAAAAGGCTCTTGTTGCTGTAGTCAAGCCACATTGTTGTCCACAACACTTCCCAAGAAGCAGATTAAAAATGTAATTGGGAAATATCTAACAAAATAAATTTACAAAAATTGAATACAGATAATGTTAATGTGTGGTTTCTAGTTCAACTTCCAGCACATGGGGATCCTTATCTATGGCTTCTATCTGAGTTTGACATGCTGTTGGAAGCAATCTCCTCACCTCTAAAAATTCTCACAGCTAAGCAGCTAAAAGTAGGAAAATTGATTTAAGATTTTCATTTCCTCTTTCTGCACCTACTCTACCCCTTGGTGGTGACTAATTAGCAGCCAAATGGGTTAAAGGCAAGCTCCCAAAGAAAGAAAACCCAACGGCCCAGATACCTTGCCTAAAGCAGTTTGATTATGTGATGATTCACTGTATTAAAAGCACTAATTTAAGACTCCTTGAGATATTTTGTGCTTGAGAATTCCCAGGAAAATGATGCTCTTCCTCTGATGTTCTCGTTTTTGTTTTCATTTTTGTTTTTGTTGTTGGTTGGTTTTTTCCTACAGACAAATTCCTCTAAAAGGCACATTTTCTTGCAGCCTCTGGGGACTTTGCTTTTACTCTATGGTTAAAAAGCAAATCTAGGAAGAAGCTTATTAAAATGGAAAGAGTAAAGAAACTGGGAGTCTGGGAGCTCATTGAAAAGCCCAGCTCAGACACAATACAGTGTGATCATGGGCAAATCACTTAACTTCACTGATGTC
This sequence comes from Vombatus ursinus, assembly GCF_900497805.2. Taxonomy (NCBI): domain Eukaryota; kingdom Metazoa; phylum Chordata; class Mammalia; order Diprotodontia; family Vombatidae; genus Vombatus; species Vombatus ursinus. The sequence continues at coordinate 46,133,141 of NW_020954557.1, read as the reverse complement.
AGTTTCCTCATCTGTAAAATGGGAATGATAACACCAGGACTATCTATCTCATGGGGCGGCTAGGTGGAGCAGTAGATAGACTCATCTTCCTGACTTCAAATCCTGCCTCAGGCACTTACTAGTTGTATGACCCTGGGCAAGTCACTTAACCCTATTTGCCTCAGTTCCACATCTGTAAAATGAGCAGAGAAGGGAATGGCAAACCACTCTAGTATCTCTGCCAAGAAAATTCCAAATGGGGTTACAAAAAGTAGGACACGACTGAACATCTACTTGATATGGTTACTGGGAGAAAATCTAAGTTTAGCAAATGGGAGCCTCTGCAACCTTTCTTCGTTTATGGAAGAGGACGGGGAGCATGCATTACTACATACCTCTCATTCTGTTTTTCATTTTTTGTCCCTCATTGCAACTTAGGCTAAGCCTTTAGTCATTTGTATATTTGTTAGTCTGACTCCCCTCATTTCAGGCAACAGAGCATGTTTGAGAACCGTAGTTTCCCAGCAAAACTTTTTTTCTCTACATCCTCTCAGTCACAAACATTTATTAAGCGGTTACTATGTGGCAGGCACTGTGCCCCTCTCTCTCTTTTCCTTTCTGCTTCCGGCCCAGGCACCCCTTCCCACATCTACCAGGCTTTCCTTTTCTTTCGTTTCGGAGCAGCCGGGTTTCAAAGAGCCCAGGTATGTGCAGCCAAATAACCCAGGTTGGAATCCAGCCTCTTGCTTTTGCTACCTGCACGACCTGGGACAAGTCACCCCATTTCTCCAGGTCTGTTTCCTCATTGCTAAAATAAAGAAGGGACTGGAGTGGATGCTTTCCAAGGTCTTTCGCTGAAAATCTATGACCCAATGATCCCTTCCATACTTCTTTCCACTCATTTCCTCGTTCCCCTCCCCTCTATTTATTCCTCTCTTCCTCCTCCCCGCGCCGTTTCTTCCCCTCTTCTTTTCTCCTCCCGTTTCCTCCTCTCCTACACCTATTCTCTATCCCTCCTTTCTATTTCTCTCTCCTTAAATGCTTAAGCTCTATTCCCCCTCTTTGCTCTCCGTTTTCTCCTTCCCTGCCCAATTTCTTCTTCCTTACCACCCCTCCCCATCTTTTCTCCTCTGTTTCTTTTTTCCTCCTCCCCCAGATCTCTTGCCTCCATTTCCTCTTCGCGGCCACATAGTGTTTCCTCCCTTCCCCTTTTCTCTCCTCCTCCTATTTGTTTTGTCCGTTTCTCCCCTCTCCTCCCTATTTCCTCTCGCAGTCCCCCCGTGTCTCCCTCCTCCTCCCCTGGGGTGTCTCCCTCCTCCCCCCGGGTGTCTCCCTCCTCCCCGGGGTGTCTCCCTCATCCCCCCTTGGGTGTCTCCCTCCTCCTCCCCCCCGCGGGTGTCTCCCTCCCCCCCGGGGTGTCTCCTTCCTCCTGCCCCCCTATGTCTCCCTCCTTCTCCTCTGGGGTGTCTCCCTCCTTCTCCCCTGGGGTGTCTCCCTCCTTCTCCCCTGGGGTGTCCCCCTCCTCCTCCCCCACTCGGGTGTCTCCCTTCTCCCTCCGGGGTGTCTCCCTCCTCCCCCCCTAGGGTGTCTCCCTCTTCCTCCCCTCGGGTATCTCCTCCCTCCTCCCCTGGGAGGTCTCCCCTCGCCCCTCCCCCTGCCGTCTCCGGTGGGCGGGGCTCGCCCGCTGGAGTGCGACGGTTGCCTAGGGGACGGGGCAGCTTTGGAGGGGGTTGCGCAGTGTTTGTCTGACTGGGCTGGGAGAGCAGGGCGGCGCGAGCGCGCCCCCGAGGGCCGGGGGACATTGTCTGTGGGTCAGTCGGTCTTTCCTCCTCTTGGGTGGGCGGTACTTTGGCGACTGGAGAGGGGGCGATGAGCCGGTAAGAGGAGCCGGGGTCCCCTCTCCCCTCCCCCTCCCTCTTCCTTCTTGTCTTACTCTGCTGCTTATCCCCCAACTTTCTCTTCCCTCGCTGTAGGTACGGGCCTCGATGCTCCGGGGCTTTCAGGACGGTGCTTTCTAAGGTAAGGGCAAAGCCGAAGCTTGGGATCGCTTTCTACACCCCTCTTACCCGACCCCCTACCTTACTGTGGCGCTAATTAGATGAGAAAAAAAAGATCAATTCAGTTCCTATGAAATGCCTTCTGTTTGCAAGGCGTCCCGCCCCGTGGGGTGCACCTACAGATACAGGTCACTGCCCTCCCTCCACCCCACATCTCCCACTCCCTTCCAGCTCAGGAAAAAGCCTTGGGCTGGAAGTCATCGTTCTCGCGCTCTAGTCCCTCAAAGAGTCTGTGACTCTAGGGCCTCTCTCTTTGTCTTTCTGGGTCTCAGTGGTCCCATCTGTAAAGTGAAAGGAATTGTGACTATGGTTTCCAAGGCTCCTTCCAGTACTAATAAGCTTTGGTTCTATAACACCGACGTTCTACGTTCTTGAAAAGCGCAGCCTTCCATCCACACCAGCCATTCCATTTGTAAGTTAGTAGTGATGATGATTGCTCACACCTGTTTAGAGAGACAGGGCTAAAAGTGGCCAATTTCCCTTGGAGGTAGATTCCCATGGAGGAAACTGAGTCTCAGGTTAGTCTTGCCTAAATCCATAAATCATGTGATTCAAAATCCAATCCTCTCTTCCCGTTACTTCAGTCTCTTCCTAAAATAGATTATTCTCAGTGTTGTATAATACACTCCAGTGGCTGGATGTGATCTCTCGTCTTTTTAAGTACATAGTTTTCTCCTATTCAGATTGTAAACGGCACAAGAATAGGGTCTGTTCTTCCCTCTATTTTCAATAACACTTGATAGACTAGTGAGTCTGCTTTAGTTGCTTAAAAACATGCATCAGATTATTTTGCAGGACTAGAGTAGACCTTGTATCCAAATAATACTACAGAGAATGTTGGGTATTTATTTGTCTATGCAAACTAGTTTGTAGCCCTTAAACTGTGATCCTAGTGGGGTTTATTTATTATTGGTGGTGGTACTGGTATGTGTTTTCAGCAATAGTATCAGACTTCTTTTGAATAACTTTAAAGTATTCTTCGTAGAAGCAAAATCAGTGCTTGCTTTTTTAGAGAGATGTTTTATTTCCTCCTATTTATAGTCACAATAGCTGACTGTATTATCCAACCAAGTGACTAGAAGTATAATGGGAATATATGAAAACTTGGGAAAATTCCCCATTCTATCATCTCCTGGTTTTCCCTAATCTATTCACTTGATGCTTTCCCCTTCATATTTTTACCTTCTTAGTTCACTTAAACCTTGGCTTTAGGATACATAACAAAAATTCCCTGAACACAGATGCCCAGAGAATTGAGGTCTTCTGGCTAATCTAATTTTCAGGTTAATTTAGATTTGACCAGAACACTATTTCTATCTTCTATCCTTAACTGTAAATTCATCTAACTGTTCTTGCCTTATAGTAGAATATCATGAACATAATTGATTTTTTTATTTTAGCATCTTGAAGTATATGAATCATTTTGAATGTTATGATAATAATGAGCCACTTATTAAGTGCCTACTATTTGCCAGGCTCTGTGCTAGGTGCTAGGGATATAAAAACAGGAAATTAAACAATCTCTGCTCCCAAACAGTTTATATTCTATCAGGGCAGACAACATTTACATGCATAATTATAAACTAAGTATCTACAGAATAAATACAAGGTAGTTAGGGAAAAGGGGCAGCCAGGTGATTCAGGAGAGAGAATTCTGGCCCTAGAGTTAGGAAGATCTGAGTTGAAATTTGGTCTTAGATGCTTGCTAGCTGTGTGATCCTGGGCAAGTAACTTAAGCCCTGTTTGCCTCCATTTCCTCATTTGTAAAATGAACTGGAAATGGCAAACTGATCCAGTATCGTTGCCAAGAAAATCCCAAATGGGGTCACGAAGAGTCAGACATGACTGAAAAAATGACTGGACAACAACAAAACTTAGGGAGAAAGGGCTCTAACAATTGAAGGAGGATCAGGAAAGCTTCATATACAAAGTGGTACTTGAGCTGCATCTTGAAATAAGTGAGGGATTCTACAAGATAGAGGTGTGGATGAAGGGAGTACTTTTCAAGTGTGAGGAATGACCAGTGGAAAGGTATGGATGTTAGGAGATGAATCACCATATGTAGGGAGAAAGGCTAGTTCGACTGGCCCATAGAGGTCAAAATTGTAATTATAATGAAGTTGGAAAGATAATGAGACCAAGCTGTAAACAGTTTTAAAAAGTAAACAAAGTAGAAAGTATTGGACCTCCTGCAAAGACCTACCTTGGATTCATACTTACAATGTGAAGGTGAACTTGGGTTCTTAAAAGTCTATGCATTAAGAACATAGCTCTGGTGGGTCCTGCCAACCTGGAAAGGTTTCAGGTAGTCAGTGAAATATTTGTTTACCCTCTGAGGACCAGCTTCGCTGAGATCAAAGTAACTGATCACCAAAAAGTTGGCCATCAATTGATGGTTAATTCTTTTTTTAAGTACAGCCAACTCATGAAACTGTTTACTAAGCTATGAAAGAGTTAAAATCTACTTTATTAGAAAGTACCCACAACAGTTATAGTCTAATCTTTTGAGATATCGACTCCTAAGTATATAGCATTGTAGATGGAAGAGATTAAAATCTGAGTTCATGTCCCAAGATCAGACATTCTTTAGAAGTTGCTTTTAAAAGTAAGCCCTTGCTACAATTTGCTTCTTTGTGTTTGACCTTTCAGCTAAAAATTTAATGTCCTCATTTTTCTTTTAAAGCACAGGTTAATTAAGGTTTCACTGTATACAGAACAGTATGGTTTACAGAACCCAGGTTGAAAAGAGCCTCAGCAACTATTAAGTCCATTCTGAACCAGAGGCCCTTTCGTAACATACTTGACAAACTGATCTTTCAGCCTTTGCTTGAAGACAGCCCATTCCACATTTGGCTAGCTTTAATTGTTGATTTTTAATCCAGATGAAATAAGCTTTTCTGCAGTTTCCATTTGTTCATATTTGGATCTTCTAGGAGCAAGCAGAATCTGTTTAATCCCTCTTTCATGTGATAGCCCATACATCATCTATCTTGTTTCCCCAAAATTTTTTCTTGCCCAGGCTAAATATCCCCAATGCCTTCAACCTACCTTCATCTGGCATGAACATGAGGCCCTTCACCATCCTGATTACTCTCTGGATGGTAAAATTATCAATGCTGATATAACATGAACCCACAAAAATCATCAGCATTTCTATATATATATATATATATCATCCCAACAAAGCCCTACAAGAAAAGATGAGAGGTACCCCATTTAAAATAACCATAGGCAGCATAAAATACCTGGGAGTATACCTGCCATGACAAGCCCAGGAACTATATGAACATAATTATAAAGCGCTCTTTATGCAAATAAAGTTAGATTTAAATGATTGGGAAAATATTAATTGTTCACAGGTGAGTCGAGCCAATGTAATAAAAATGATGATTCTCCATGAAGTTATCAACTTAATCAGTGACAGTCCAATTAAACTACCAAAATATATTTTATTGAGCTAGAAAAAATAATAAAATTCATTTGGAAGAACAGAAGGGCAAGAATATCAAAGGAATTAATGAAAAAAATTTTTTCATGAATTTAATAAGGAAGGAGGTCTAGCAACATCTTAAACTGTATTATAAGGTAGTTATCAAAACTAGATGGTACTGGCTAAGAAATAGAGTGGTGGATCAATGAATAGAGTAGATATACAATACACAGCAATAAATTATTATAGTAACCTTGTGTTTGATAATGTAAAGATCTAAGCTGTTGGGATCAAAACTCACTGTTTGGCAAAAAAAAAAAAATGCTGAGAAAACTAGAAAGCAGTCTGGCAAAAATTAGGTATAGATAATGTCTTACACCATTTACCAAGATAAGGTCAAACGGATACATGACCTAGACATAAAGGGAGATACAAGTAAATCAGAAGAGCATGGAACATGTTACCTATCAGATTTATGGCTAGAAGAATTTATGAATAAACAACAGATAGAAAGCATTGTGGGATATAAAATGGATGATTCTGACTACATTAAGTTTTAAAAAGTTTTTGTATATATAAAACCAATGTAGCCAAGATTATAAGGAAAGCAGAAAATTGGGGGGAAATTATAGACTGTTTCTCAGATAAAGGCCTCACATCTCAAATATATAAAGAACTGAGTCAAATTTATAAGAATGAGTTATTCTCTAATTGCTATATGGTCAAAACAGGCAGTTTTTGGAAAAAGAGATCAAAGCTAGATATACACATATGAAAATTGCTCTAAATCATTATTGATTAGAGAAATGCAAATTATAACAACTTTGAGGTACCATCTCACACCTGTCAGATTGGCTAAAATGATAGAAGGGGAAAATGACAAATGTTGGAGGGGATGTTGAAAAATTGGGGCACTAATACACTGTTGGTGGAATTGTGAACTGATCCGATCATTTTGGGGAGAAATTTTGAATTATGCCCAAAGAGTTATAAAACTTGTATACCTTTTGACCCAGCAATACCACTCTTAGGTCTGTTATCAGGGAAAAAGGAAAAGAATCTATAGGTTATAAAATATAGCAGATCTCTTTGTGATGGCGAAGAAATGGAAATCGAAGGGATACCTATCAATTGAGGAATGATTGAATAAGTTGTAGTATATGATTGTCATGCAATATATGTATATCATATACACATACACACACACATATATATATATATACATATATACATATATACTGTGCTATAAGAAATGAACAGGTGGATTTTAGAAAAATATGGAAAGACTTGCATGAAATAATAAAGAGTGAAATGAGCAGAACCAAGAGAACATTGTATACAATAACAGCAATATTGTTTGAAGAGTAACTGAACGACCTAGCTCTTCTGAGTTAAGTAAGCATTCAGATCAACCATGAAGGACATATGAAGGAAAGTGCTGTTCACAGCCAGAGAAAACTGCTATATGGAAGTATGTATTGTATGGTGCCATGTATATATCTATATCAAATGTTGGCCTCTATTGTGGGGTTGGGGTTGGGAAGGAGGAAAGAAGACAACTTGGAACTCAAAATGTAACAAAAAAACCCAAATAAAATAAATACTAAAAAATTATCAATACCCTTCCTAAAATGTGACACTCAGAACAGAACATAATACTCCCAAGTGGCATAGTGGAAAGATAGACAGATAGGGCATTTTTAAGTGCTTATTATGTGTCAGACTCTGTGCTAAGCTCTGGAGACAGAAATAGCAGTAAGCAAGAGAGTTTTTGCCCTCAAGGATGTTACACTGTAATAGGGGGAAATACAGTGGGTAGGGGCATGAAGAACATCCTTTGGAGCCCCTAGTGGCTGGGAAGTGAAGTGAGAGCAGAGCCAAGGCTTTGTAGATGGAGGAATTGGATTTAAATCCCACTTTGGGCAATTTTTCTTATCACTTGGAGTCCTTATCCACAACAGTGCAGCAGACTAGATACTCTTTCCATGGCCCCTTCCAGATAGGGTCAGATCAGGGTCGAGTACAGAGTGATTACCAACTTCCTGGATATTATAATTTTCTTATTAGCATTTTAAATTTGATTGAGGTTATTTTGTTTTAATAGTAAGGATAGTTGACATTTATATACTGCTTTAAGGCTTGCAAAGCACTTTATATATGTTATCTCATTTGGACTTCACAATTCTTAACTACCTGTTATCATCCCCAGTTTACAGGTAAGGAAACAGCAGCTCCAAAACCTATGGGCGTTCCATAACATCTCTTTCAGAATTTTAGCACCATTTTTCTCTCTTGTGAATGTCAGGTTTTTTTTTCTTTGTTTCATCTCCAACACTTTTTTTTTTAAGGCAGTTGGGGTTAAGTGACTTGCCCAGGGTCACACAGCTAGTAAGTGTCAAGTGTTTGGTCTGAGGCTGGCTTTGAACTCAGATCCTGACTTCAGCGCCAGTGCTCTATCCACTGCACCACCTAGCTGCTCCATCTCCAACCCTTTTATGGAGAGCCTGGGCATCTTGCCAGTTTACAAAAAAAGAAAAGCCCATCAAGTGGAGGGGGCCCTTATAAAGGTATATAGGTCCACTTGTTGCCTATAGGTGAATGCTCTGGACTTTTTGATGAGCAGGATCAAAGACTGACAGACACTTACCTCAACTGTCTCAAAGCAAAGGAGACCACCTTCCAGTTATTCAGAGAGTAGGTGATCCAAACAGTGGCTCTGAAACAGACATTTCAAGTGAAGAAGATTCTGTGTACAGCCCAACCACCAGTTCAAATAATGGAAAAGTCTGAACCGCAAGGCAGTATCTGTTCTGCCTTGGGACTCCTAGGGTACAGATGCACCCTGTAGAGCATAACACTGATAGCCAGCCTGAGCCTTCTACAAGTTCAGCTTTTGGAAGGCAAGACTATATGGTAGTGTATAAATCACTTGGTACAAATTAAAATTATCAAATAAACATTATAATTTTTTATATCTTTAATTTTTTAAATATGCAGGAGATCTTTTACTTTAGTCACATATTACACAAATTGGCATTGAGTCTACAAGACATTAACATTCTTTAATTCTTCATTATGAAACCACCCTTTTGCTCTAGTGGATATCAAAGCTTACCTTTGATGAACAATCCATTTTTCTAAGTCTAGTCTTGATTATAGCCCATATATTTTCTTTCATTTGATTTTTCTTTATCTGTCGTCGCTTCTGTGATTTCATCATGTGGGCTGAGGTTGGGAGGGATCAGTTGATTAAGGGGTGTCTTTATCAACCTTTCTGCTATGACAGAAAGATATTTCATTTCTGAATATGGGTTACAAGATTCTTATCAATACTTCTCATAGGGCAGGCTGGGTGGGTCTGGAATGAGAGGGGAATGGCTTACTTTGACAAATAATCTAATAACCTGTATCTGGGGAAGTTCTTCTTCACTTATTACCTCAGGGTCTAGCTTTGTGACCTTGAATACAGGCCTCAACCTCTTTTCAGAGTTGAGAATTTAGAGCCATGTAGAATAAGTTATATATGTTAGTTGGTTTGACTGTATGAGATAGATCTACAGACAAATACAAGGACTAATGAAAGGCTATCAGCATGGGCCAGACCCAACAGACATAATCTCTCTTCCACATGGACAACCTTTCAAATACTTGAAGAAATCTCTCTTGTTTCTGAAGAGTCTTCTCCAGTCTGAACATCCTTGCTTTCTTTAACTGAACCTCCTGACACACGGTCCCTGGTTCTTTCTCCATCTTCATCACCCTCTAGACGAATGTCAGCTTCTCATTGGCATTTCTGAAATGTGGCACACAGAATTGGACCTGGTGCTCCAGGGCACAGTGCACCAGCACTGTTACTTCCCTGTGGGCTGTTTGTCTCTTTTAATGCAGCTTGAGTTTGTGTAATTTTTTTGGGTACTGGTCATATTGTTGCCTGATTGAGCCTGTAAGTCTCCTAAAATCCCCAGATCTTTATCACATGAACTTTTGTTTCTCCACCTCATCTTCTGCTTACAATGTTGTTGTTGTTGTTGTTGTTGTTGTTTTAACCCAAGTGTAGGATTTCACATTTATCTCTATTATTTTTCATCTTTTCGGACTTGACATTTGTTGTTGAATAAATAATCTTTTTTGTTTTTTATCTTGAATATTAGCTATTCATTCAGGTTGATGGGAACCATGGTGACTCAGTCTAGCATATCAGATAACTTCAAAGAAAGTGGTTTGAACATGGGTTCTATCTGGAACACAGCCATAAGGTGGCTTGTTTTCCTTGAGAAAGAGAAATACATTGGCTGATCAGGGAGTGAAACCGGAGTGAGAAGCCAGATGTACTCAACAGAACAATGATGATTCTATAAACAGATTTCGTAAGATCGAGGGCTCAGATTTAGAGTTAGAAGGAAACTTAAAAGTCATCTAGTCTGAACCCTGCTTTTATAAACAACAAAACTGAGGCCCGGGAAGTAAAGCGATTGCCCAGACCTGCCATGTTTCATTTCCCCACCTGACTGTGCTTCTGATGCTGCTGTGACTCAGCTGCCTCTCTCTCCCTGTACCTTCCCTCAGCACCATGGATCTGATGATTTCTTTCTGCCATTCTAGCCCAATGGTGAGTTCTTTTTAAAACCTACATTTTGGAGACAGGCCCAGACAGACTATGCTTTATTCCCTGTCCTGGTTGTGCTTTTGACTCTAAGGACTTTGCCACTATGGCTTCATATCCTTCCCTTCTCCTTTTATATATTATCTTCCCCCATTAGAATTTAAGCTCTTTGAAGGAACTTTCTTTTTGTTTCCATTTGTATCCCAGACACTTAGCACAGTTCATGGCACATAGTAAATGCTTAATAAATGCTTGTTACCTACTTACTTTGCCCAATGCCACACAAGGTAGTAAGTAGTAGAGCCAAGATTTGAACTCAGATCTTGTGACTCCCAAGTGTAATCCTTTTTCCAGTGTTCCACATTTCTCACCTAACAACGTCTGATATTCTAAATATGGTAGGAATATACTGTTCTGAAGGCCCCCTATGAAGGATGAGTAGTGAGCTTCTGTAACTTCTTCTATTATAGAAACAGAAATAAACAGCAGTTTTTATAGAAAACCTGTTTCCAGATGGTCTAGATATTTACCTCAAAAGCAAACAAAAAGAAATGAGCTTCTACACTAGTTGTCTATACTGCACAATCTAGGATTTGATAATATATTGATCTAAATTGTTTCCAGTGGAATGTAAACTCTTTGAGGGACCATCTTACATTTTATTTATATCCTCAGTCTGGGATGTAATAGGCACTTAATAAATACCTATTCGATTGATGGTTTTTTATTGTTTTATATATGTGAGGCTTATTTTGCCCAACTAAACTCTGAGGCCCCTCAGGAGAATGACTGTACCTTATATATCCTGTATATCCCCCCTACCCCCTCCCCCTTAGCACAAAACAATGCTGGGCATTGGTGCATAATAAATACTTGTTAAATTTTATTAAGGAGAAGCAAAATTGGTTAGTTTTATTGATATTTAATACTAAATTTTTACAAATCATGAATACATATCAATATGTGTATTTAGAAAGAGTGTTCCAGATATAGAGGCATAAGAATTTGGATAATTACTTGGGGTCTTTGTTGTCATTTTTTCTTGATAATAAACCATGATTTCCAACATTTTTCATTTTTTACCATTTCCCCTAAGTCTCCTTTTCACTGAAGTCAATTTAAAAGTATATATTGAGTTTGAAGAATTTTATGGGGTTCTTCATTTATTTCTCTATCTCCCCAACCTCTGCAGCTGATGGTGTTTAAGCTGCTGTTATCTTCATCTTGGTGTTTGAGCTTAGGCTCATCAGTCAGCAAGTCTTTATCGTGAATAGCGCAATAGACTGTGTCCCATGAAATAATGTGTGCTTTGTTGCCCTTGGGCACACAATAAAACCAACTCTGGTGACTTCATTATATTATTTTATGAGAACTTGTGAGCTTTCCTTCTCCTTAGCTATACCTTCCTTGTATCTTCTTGTTTAATTTGGAAAGAGGATGCCAATAAATATTTGGTTTGGTTTCTCCAATACAATGGTGACCAGATTGTTTGACAAGGGTCTCATATTTAGAGTCACAGTGGTTATGTTAAAAGTATGTAAAAACTATGATTCTCCAAAGCTTCTGCCCTGCTTTCTGCAAATTAATCATGGTCCCTGTCAAAGCTGAAGGGAACTGGATGATACTGAGGGCTATTTTATACTTTTTTTTCAAGGATTGTCATGAGCAAATAATTCATGACCTTGTATGTAGATGCCTGGATGCCCCTCTGCTTCTTAAAACAGGAGACATAACCTGTCATCAGAATTAGAACCACAGCCCTTCTAGCACCTCCAAGAGCTCTTATTCCTCTCCAAGAGCTCTTATTCCTCCCCAAGAGCCACTCATTTTGATGATTACTGCTTTGTGTATAGCTTGAGATTGGATACTATTGGGTTCCCTTCCTTCCTACTTTTTTTTAATTGATCCCTTGAGATTCTTGACCTTTTGTTCTTCAAAATGAATTTTGTTATTTTTTCCTGGCTTCACAAGGTAATCATTTGGTTTGATTGGTATGGCACTAAATAATTAATTAAGTTAATATTCTCATTTTTATTATAGTGAGCTGCCGTGAGTAATGAATATTTTTACAATTATTTAAAAGTCTTTATTTGTATGAAGAGTGTTTTGTAGTTTATTCATAGAGTTCCTATGTGTGTCTTGGCAAGTAGACTCTCAAGTATTTTATATGCTCTGTAGTTATTTGAGATGGAATTTTTCTGTCTCTTCCTGTTTTTTTTAATGGTAATATACAGAAATACTGACGACTTATATGGATTTGAAATCCTGCAACTTTTTTGAAGTTATTGTTTCAACTAATTTTTAGTTGACTTTTGAGGATTCTCTAAATCTTCATAGCATCTACAAAAAGTAATAATTGTCTTTTTGCCCATGTTTATTCTTTTTCTTGTCTTATCACTATAGCTAGCATTTTTAGCACTATTTGATATTGTAATGTTGATGATGGCTATCTTGCTTCTCCTTTGATCTTATTAGAAAGGCCTTTAGTTTATCTCCACTATGTTTAATGCTGGCTTTTGGTTTTAGATAGATACATGCAGAGGATAGAGTGCTGGGCCTGAAGTCTAGGTGACAGCTTTTCAAATACTTGAACAAGAAAGGTGTCATGACCTCCTTAAGTCTTTTCTTCATGTGGCTAAAAATCCCCAGTTTCTTCAAATCCTTATATGTTTTATAAATAAGGCATTTTCTAGGGTATGCTGGAGCCAGCTCAAACCTGCTTGAGAGATTCAAATGTTAAATTTTCAAAGAGAGCATTTACACTTGGAAATTGGCAAGTGCTATAAATCTGGCCTTGATTTATTGATTTATTGTTTTGTTGATTGTCTAGGCTTAGGAAAGTGTTGGAGAACATGTTAATAATGCAAATTAAACCTAGACGTGTGTGGTGAGTACTTTTTTTTTGGAGAGCTAGTTGTTGAACATTTAACAACATACCCCTTCCCTTCACCATCCCAGTTACATTCTGAATATTCACCATCTTGGTTGTCCTCCTATTTATCAATGTCCTTCCTAAAATACGATTCCTGAGAACTGAACACAGTACTACAGATCTCATACTAGAGTAAAGTATAGCAACGACTATATTATGGACGACCATAATCCTGGCTGCCACCTCTGAGATTGCATTAGGTTCTTGTTTTTTTATTTCTATATCACCCTACTGACTCAGACTAAGCTTGTAGTCCACTAGAACCTGCAAATCTTTTTCAGATGAGCTGCTATCTAGCCTTGCCTTTCCAATCTTATGAAATTGGTCTTTATACCCAAGAGCAAACGTTTTTCATCTATCACTGTAAATTTCATCTATTCACTTTGTACCCAGTGTGTTATAGTATAGTGTAAAATCTTTCCTAGATTTTTTCATCATGCTAGTTAAAAAGAAACACCTGCCTTCCATTGTGTCTTCTTTTAACATACTGTCTTTGACTTGTGCAAACTGATGCAAAGTAAAATGAGCAGAACCGGGAGCATATTGTACACAATATCAGCAGCATTGTGTGATGATCAGGTATGAATGACTTATCTCTTCTCAGCAACACAGTGATCCAAGACAAGTACAAACGACTCATGATGGAAAATGCTATCCACATCCAAAGAACTGATGGACTCTGAATGCAGATTGAAGCATACTTTTTTCACTTACTCTATTTTTTGTGTTTTTTCTTTTGGTCTGTTTCTTTTTCACAACTATGACTAATATGGAAATATGTTTTACATAATTGCACATATATAACCTATACCAAATTGCCTACCATTTTAAGAAGAAGGGAGGGAGTGGAGGGACAAAAATTTGGAACTCAAAATTTGTAAAAATGAATGCTAAAAATTATCTTGCCATATAATTGGGGAAAATACTATTAGTTTTTTTAAATCTATGCTAACTCAAAAAATAACATACTGTCTCTGTAAATAATTTTTATTAGGACCACTATACATATAATCAGTAGCTAAAATCATGAGATGTGAAAATAATAAAATAATTTGAATAAACTTTTTTTCTTCCAACAAACATGCTAGAACTTAGCCTTCGCTTGAATGTACGTCCCCTTAAAGGTGCACGATTATCCTAATTTCAAATGTAATACTTATGCTTTAGTCTTCTCTGAGCCATGCCTACTGTATTACTCCAGGGTTCCAGGGAGTGTTCAGATGTTTCTTCTCTGATCGCATTGAATTGGCTCCCCACTTCCCATCCCCCTTTGTTAGGAATCTGCTCTTAGCACTCCAGTTCCATCTAATGATTTACTATCAAACAGTTTTTGCAAAGAAATCTTTATTCCAAAGACAAAACATGAACAAATTTATATTTTCCCAATACCTCCAGAGCATACTCTTGCCTAAACCACCTTAGTCTCTGGGACAGAGTAAGCCCAAATCTTAGCTCAGTTCCTATTTAGCTTTGGACCTACCAAGTTTATGTCCAGATGTCACATGACTGCCTGTTAAGTCTTTATGCTAAACGGGGGTCCTGAAGTTCACTCCTGAAGATTGTACCTTATTCCTTGGGGCATCAGTGCTGTGCCAGTTACAGTTCTGACTCCCAGATTCCTGTGGCTCATTCTTCTGACTCTGGTTCAAGCATCTGTTTCCTTCACATAGAATGGAAAGAACATATTGAAAGGCCCAGGACTGAGACCTGTTGGGCCTCAGATGTCCCTAAAGCACTTTGCCTTCTAGCACCTGTCACCAGATGTGAGGGCCAAAGATGTCATTAAATGAAGTGAAGAGAGGCAACAAATGAGTAGCTGAAACTGATAGGCCTTTATGAATGCCTCCACAGCCACTCAATGGGCCTCCTGGATACCACTCATGTAGCCAAAGGGAACCAGTTATGGAAAATCTCCAAATACCTCACCATCCCTCCAAGGCACTTTTTTTTAAACAGGTTATCATGATTCTCTGCTAACGTAATTCCCAAGCCATACCTCTGTGTGGATGCATTTCATCAGTCAAAAAAGGTGATGGGATCTGCAAATTCAGAACCTTATTACACTAAACACTGAAATTCTTGATCTCTCTCTGCATCTAAATGGCTAACAGAGAATGAGTCCATTCCTCATCCTAACCTCCCCTCCCTTACCTCCAGTTGCTCTCTAGTCTATATTTTTAAATGCATAAAATAAAATTCATAGTATTGCAAAGGAAACCCACTATGTTGACATAAAGTTATTAAAATATTTTTTTAAAAAACAAGTCCATGGACCACAAGTTAAAAACCCCCCTTATCTAATCCAGACCTCTCATTTTCCAGATGAGGAAATTGAGGTCCAGTGTGGTTAAGCAATTTGCCCAAGATCTTAGCTAGTAAGTGGAAGAGGTAGATTTGAACTCCAGGTCTCTGACACCAGATTCATTGCTCTTTCTTTTACACTGCTCTGCTTCTGAAAGCACAGTACACATGTGAGTTATTATTTTTGCATAGAAATGTTATAAATGATGGTTAGGTATAGTTGAAATAGTGTTTGTAATGCATTTCCAATATGTTATGGATTACATAGATCTTTTGAGGAGGCAGTTTGGGGCCAAGATATGAGAAGTTTTTCCCTGTGACTTATGTTACTGAAAAATTTATCACTTCCTGGCTTTTAAATAAAAACCTTTAGTCTCTCAGCAACCACTCTCATATGTCATGATTTTCACTGCCAGCTTTCCTCTTTAAATTGCCAGTAAAAATCATTGGCTACATTTAGAATTTCCTAAGGCAGACTATATAGGACTTTGGTTTTGTATGCCTTTTGCTAATCTATCTTGCTCTGCTGACTCTGCAAAGTAATATGTAGTATTCTTCATGTCTTCTTGTTGGTAACTCCAAAAAACTATATAGAAAAATCTTCAGATGTGTCTCAAGGACTTTTTTAGTGATGTTCATAGACTTGTCTTCGAGCTTACTAAAAGAGAGGATAGCAAACATATGGAAAAAATTATTATGTAGAAAAGGTGACTAAGAAAATAATAATTACCAATCTATAAGCCTACTTTGCCATTTCTTCAAAATCTATGTGAGAAAAGCATACAGGCCTAACAGGCATCTGCATACTTATGAAGGTCATACAATTGACTGAAAGGTTTAGAGAATATAAGATTTCGCTGCCCTTATTGTATGATGATAATGAAACATTTGATTCAGTACTTACATTCAGCAAATATCTGTTGAGCCTCTTCTGTGTCCAAGGCAAAGCATTATTCAATAGAGATACAAAGACAAAACCAAAAATAGTCTTTGCTCTGAAGGAGTTTATGTATATAGATATATATAGATATTCATATTATTTTCCTGGGAAATTTTAAACTGTGTTAATGATTTTCTTCATCCATATGAGGTAATATTTGTAAAAAAAAAACAACAACAGCAACAACAACGAAAACCACAGCACAGTACCTGGCACGTAGTAGGCGCTATTTAAATGCTTATTCCAATCCCTTCCCACATATCACATGGATTGGATGGTCCTTGAGGATAAGAACTATTTCTTGTTTATGTTCTACACAATTTCTTAGTCTTGCACCTTATGTTCCATGCTCACTAAGTAGTGGAGATGTGCTAATCATACTTTGATATGGTTAAGACAGAAAAAATAGATATTTTAAATGGTTAGAGTAAAGCTCTTGGGCCTTGGCAATCATGGCCAAGAGATCATATGTCACCTTTAAAAACTTGGAAAGTGCTATTATTTATTTCCTTGAAGGTTCTTTTCCAATAGTTTCTTTCTCATGCATATGTCAAAAATCATACAAGTTTCCCTGAGATATGTAAGAGGAGGGATAGTTTTTCTTAGACTTTCAGTTATTAATATCAAGTGAAGCATAAAACAGGAAGATGAATACTCACTAAAGGTACATGCCCCTGTCACGCAGATGTCGCAGAAAGAGCAATATAGGGAGGCAGAGGCATTCCCTATAGCTTTATTTGTAGAAACATGTAGAACACGTTTCTACCCTCCAATGCATTCCTCTGCTTCATGAGGTGATATTGCTTATAACTGCTTATTATTTTTCTTAAATTGTATACATGTTTATATTTTAACTCCGTGTTTCCATCTTCATTTGGCAAAAGTCAAATATATTTGCTCATTCAAGTGTTTTATTTTATTCATTTTTTTCATTATTAATTTTTCATTCATTCATTCCTTATTCATTTTATTCATTTTGTTTTTAAATACAAAAAGACAAAAAAATTTCCATCTATACAGCACAACACAAAGAAAATTCAATATGAAACCACAAATCTCCATTTCAGTTTGCTTTTTTTTGAAAAACTATGTAATAAATACTTCACATCGTTTTCAAAGCTACCCTGCTTTTTTGTGCTTCCTTCTGAGTTTTCTTTTGTTCTCTAATGTGTACTTTTACACATTACACATTTTAATTTTTTTCTTTCTTCCTGTCCACCTCATACTAGAGAAAGCTACCATTAAACACTGATATGTATATATGTGTGTGTGTGTGTGTGTGTGTGTGTGTGTGTGTGTGTGTGTGTGT
>NW_020954557.1:46012236-46115580 GCF_900497805.2 Vombatus ursinus | reverse complement strand
TGTGTGTGTGTGTGTGTGTGTGTGTGTGTGTGTGTGTGTGTGTGTGTGTAAAATCATACATCCTTTTTTATCAATTCTTTCTCTGAGGGTCAATAGCATCTTCCTTTATAGGTCCTTTGTAGTTGATTCGAGTATTTATAATACTCAAAATAGCTTAGTTGCTTAGAGTTGTTTTTCGAACAATATTGCTGTTACATATTCTCTTGTTTTTGCTCATTTTGCTCTTCATTATTCCCTGCAAGTCTTTCCATGTTTTTTTTTCTAAAATTAATCAACTCATCATTTCTTATAGCACAGTAGTATTCCATCATAATCATATACCACACCTTGTTTAACTATTTCCCAATTGATGGGCATCCATTCAATTTCCAGTTTTTTGCCACCAAGAGAGCTGTTATAATTATTTTAGAACTTATAGGTTCTTTCTCTTTTTCCCTAATCACCTTGGGAAACAGACCTACTAGTGGTATTGCTGGGTCAAAGGGTATACCCAAGTTTTATAACTCCATAACTCTAGATTGCTCTCCAAAATGGTTGGATCAGTTCACAGTTTACCAACAGTGTATTAGTGTCCCAAGTTTTCTATATTCCCACATTTGTCATTTTCGCCAATCTGATAGGTGTGAGATGATATGTCAAAGTTTTTTAAATTTGCATTTCTGTGCAGTCAATAGTGATTTAGAGCATTTTTTCATATGCCTATGTATAGTTTTGATTTCTTCATCGAAAAACTGCCTGTTCATTCCTTTTGACCATTTATCAGTTGGGGAGTGACTCACGTTCTTATAAATTTGACAGAGGACTAAGGTGTTTTGCTCTCTTTGTTATGGCAATTACTTTATACTATACAATAATTTCTTGGTAAAATTATTATAACCAGCACTGATGTATTTTCTTTTGTCCATTTCCTATTGCTGATGGTTAATTAAGAGTTTAAATAGTCCAAGATTAAGTTGTTTCAGTTATGTGCTATATTTTTTTTCTCATTACTCTTTCTTCTTCTTGTTTATCAATTCCAATCTTAGCCCTGCCAAGCCAGTCAACAAGCATTTATTAAGGGGGATTACTATGGGCTAGGCACTTCTAAGCACTGAGAATATGAAAGTAATACAGAAAAAAGTTCCTGCCCCCAAGGAGCATACACATTGTAATGGAGGAAGCAACATGCAGCTGACTAGGTGCATACAAGATGTATAGAGAATGAATATAAACTTACAGGGAAAAGCCTCCTGAAGTAGTTGGGCTTTTAGCTGAGTCTTGAAGGAAGCCAGAGGACTATGAGTCAGAAGGAGGGGATACATCATTTCAGACATACAAGAGAGCCAGTGCAAAGGCACAGAGATGGGAGATTGAGCATCATATTCAAGGGTCTGCAGTATCCCACTGTAGCTCAAGGGCAAGGAGAGGATTAAGGTGAAAGAAGGCTAGAAAAAAGTTGGAAGGAGTTGGGTAAGAAAGAACTTTAAATGCCAAATGGATGATTTTAGATTTGATCTTGGAGGTAATAGGGAACTACTGGAACTCAAGGTGGTAGGATTGGCATGGTCAGACCTACGCTATAGAAAAGTCACTTCGGCAGATGAGTGGAGTGTAATTTAGAATGGGGAAAGACTTGCAGGAGGAAGAGCAGTAGCAAGCTATTGCAGCAGTTTCAGGTGAGAGATCATAAGGTCCTAAATGAGGGTTGTAACTATATGAGTGAAGAGAAAGGAGTATGTACAAGATATTTTGTGAAGTTAAAATGACAAGATGCAGCAATAGGTTGACTATGTAGTGAATATGAGTGAGAAGCTGAGTATGATACCAAGGTTGTGGACCTTGGTAACTGCGAAGGATGGTGGTGCCCTACAAGTTTGGTGAGAAAAGGTGTGAGATCTCTTTGGACACAATGAATTTGAGATGCTAATGAAATATCCTATTCAAGATGTCCAAGGAGCAGCTGGGGATGTGTGACTAGTTCAGCAGACTAGAGCTGGATGTATAGATCTGGGAATCACCTTCATAGATATGATAATTGAACCCATGAGAGCTAATGAGATTGCTGAGGATGAAGTCACTAGCCTACACAGGCAGCTGTTTGAGATAATTTGCATCAAAAAGTCCTTTTCCTCTATCTTAAAATGCAACATTTTTCATTTATCTAGGGCTTTTTGGTACTCGAAATGTCTAGCACCAGTTCTTTTCTCAAAGAAAGTGGTCATGACATAAAGGTTTGAAGCTTCTTTGTAGTCTACAAGTCTTGGCCTCTCATTTCTTGTTCCTAAATCACACTTTCCCACATATTTCTCTCCATCCTTACCTTTTTACTCTATTGAGTGGAACTCAACAAATACTAGTGTGATTTAATTTGGAAGATCTTACCAAGTTCTTTATAGAATTTGTTTATTTCTTGATGGTCTTTTTGCAACTATTTATCATTAGTGTTGCAATATATGATGACTAAATGTTCTATTAAATAAAGGTTCTTGTTGCCTTTGGATATATGATAAAAACCCACTTCCCTAACTCATTTCTTTGGCCCTCCAAGATACCCATGAGCCATCTTTCCATTTAGCTGCAACGTCCTTTTTCTAGTTTGTTTATAGCAAGAATGTCAAGATTGATATGACATCTTTTCCAACACCATGTCCATTCTTTGACTATTGGACAAGGATATCACATTTTAGAGTACCAGTAGTCAAATTAAAATTTATTGACTGTCTAAAAATTGTATGATTCTAAATACCTGCTGCCCCTTTTTCCAGAAGGGAAGGGGGCCATATAGCTCTGGGGATCATTTAAAATTTTTATGATTTCTTGGGTTGCCATGGCCAAAAGAATTGATCTTCAGGTGGCCAGCTTACTGCCTTTTCATAGGGCCATACTTGCAGACTTTCCAGCATGATAGAACCTGTCAGGCTCCACTGATAATAGGCTTAGAGAACCCAAGATCACCTCTATACCATGATGAGGCATCAAAGTTAGACTTTGTGGATAACCTGAGAGAGCTATATGACCTATATGTCTGTATGTCAATAGAGACAAACATCTGTATGTCAGAGAGCTATATTCCTATAACCAGAGTGAGATGTAACTGGTGACCAGTGCTGTATTATGAGATAAGTAATACAAGTTTTATCATCCACATTTTACAAACAAGGAAGCTAAGACTTTAAGTGATTTGCTTACAGTCACAAAGCTATTGATTGTCATAGTTCGTTTATAATACACATTAAGTTCAGCATTCTTCAGTTAGAGGAAAGGCATGAATAGATGTCTCCAGAATCTTGCTCACCCCTTTCCAAGGAAGTCTTTGATTCCTGTCTGCCCTGAGGGAAACAGGAGAAGGGGCCACAAGGATGGCCATACTGTACCCCCTCTGAGAGAGAGGGGTTAGGGTACTAGACCAGAATCATTATCTGCCCCCACTAAATATTGCTGATCTAGGGAAATGTTCAAACTTCTTTGCTAGTCACTATTCCTTAAAGGGGAAGGTATATACTTCAAACTTACACCTTCAAATTTACTTTTTCCCACCAAAAGCTAATTACGCAAACAGTCGACCATCACAAATAACAAATGAGTAAACTCAGTTATCCAAGAAGATGTCTAGCAAACAGAAATTCAAGAAGTTGTATAGATAAGACTATACCAGAAAATACACAACGAATGAATTCTCCCTGTGGGAGCAAGATAACTCAACTAAGAGAGAGAAGCCCCATTCTGATCCAAAGGGAAGTACCCTGAGCAGGCTAGACAACTGGCATACGCGGAGAAGCTGGTTTCCCCAACATGTCTGCCTTCCAAAGCCTGTTATCTCTCTCCACGAATCTCTCCCTGAAGAGAGTCCAGAACATTGCAAGTCCTCTCTCAAAGCAAGATTGAGGAAGATTTTCTCTTTTCTAAAGCTCTCCTGCCAATTCCAATCCTCACATGGTACTTGATGAGTAATCATTCACTCCACCAATCTGGACTTATGCCTGAGCAGCAGCACGCTATGTGCACCTGGGCAACCCAGGTTACACTTATGTTAAACTTAAATTTGCCACCTTGCAGTTTCCCATTTCTTCTTTGTCTGTCCTTGTAGCTAAGCTTGACAATCTCTGTACCTGATCTCTCTTCCATATGACAACCCTTGACAGGAAGCTAAAATGTGTCTTTCTCAAGGTTAAACATCACCATTTTTTTCTCAACACATCCACACACAGTATCATCTCAAGTCTTTAACCATCCTTGTTGCTGACCCCGGGACATTCTCAAACTTCTCACCACCCTTCCAAAAATGTGGTATCCAGAACTGAACGTAGAACATCAGTTGTGGTTAAATCAAGTTAAACTACAGAGTTATCGTCACTTCCCTTGTACCAGACTTTCTTAATGGAGTCTAAAAAGCTGGTTTTTTTGGCTGCCATATCACATTATTGATTGATAGTGAGCTTTTAAACTACTAAAACATCGAGCTCTTCTTATATAAACTGCTATCTACATAGATAGCATCCATCTTGTACTTGTGACTGTCTTTTGAACTAAAATGTGATGTTTTATGCTTATTCCTATTAAATTTCATCCTATTAGATTGAGCTCAGCATTCTACAATATCAAAATCTTTTTTGGATTTTGATTTTGCAGCCCAACTTGTTACCTATCCATTCTAAGCTTTGTGTTGTTTGCAAATGTGATAGGCCTCCTGCCTATGTCCTTTGTAGCACAGGCTGTGGGCTCACTTTCCTAGCCCTATCTGAACTGGCAGTTTGGGTACCAAAGAGTAGCTTATTACTTCTCCCCTTAGTATTCTAGGGGTAACCCTGAGAAGTTGGGTGTAATTTCTATCGCTATTGCTCATGGGCCCCTACTTAGTGCTCCACATTGTCAGTTGATATTAGATTGCCAGCTAGAGTTAATTAGCTTTCAGAAACAGATTTTACTAAGGAGATAGAGTAAGGACAGTTGGTACAAAAATATTCTTTCCAAAAGTCTGGGGTACAGACTCCCTTAAATATAGAGAGAGTCCAAGGGAGAAAGGGTTTGTGCTTCCAGAGCACAAGGGAGTGGCAAAGGAGTAAGTCATAGCTCTTAACTGGATGTAAGACCTCTTCTCCCTTTATGGAGTTCTCATTGAGTTCCTTAGTGGTGTAGTTTTTAAGTGGACTTGAGTGTTGAGGCCCTTGTAGAGTCCTAAAGATGGCTTTTTTTGAGCCAAGATGGTGGAGTAAAAGCAGTGACTTGCTTGAACTTTCCCCCAGACCCCTTATAAAAAATGACTCTAAACAAATGCTGAAGCAGCAGAACCCACAAAAAGACAGAGTAAAACAAATTTACAGCCCAAGACAGCCTGGATGGTTGATGGGAAAGGTATATAGCATTGAGCGGGGAGAAGAGCGAAGTTCATCATGGGCGCTCAGGCAAGGCAGGCCTCAGTGAACCTGATCAGGCCTCAGAGGACAGAATTGCAGGCAGCTGTGATGGTTTCCAGACTTCTCAACCCACAAATGCCAAAGATAACTTAGAAGCCAGTGGGAAAAGTCTGGGTCTGCGGTGAAAGAGAGAAGCGTGGTCCCAGCCCCACTCCCGAGCTCAGCCCTAGGGTGGTGGCTGCTTTCAGAGCTTCCAGCCCACAGACTGAGGGGGAATCAAGTGGCTGATCAGAGGGAGGTTGCAGGGATGTCTCTGCTGGTGTAGGATTCTCTTGCCTTGCCCGTGCTTGGATCTGGGTGGCGGTCCTGAGGGAGGTCCTGAGGGCATGGTGGAGCTTATAGTGGCAGTGGAGAGGAAATCCTCCTCACAGTTCCAGGACAGAAAAGAGTGCTTGTGGTCACTCATAGACCAGAGCACAGGCCAGGAAAGGAGTAAATACCTCGCCCTTGATCATACCACCTTCGAAGAACTGAAAATTTACAGGTCCCTAGAAATATCTCTGAAAACAGCTGCACAAACCCCCAACAGTACGTTCTCCACACTGGAAGCAGATCCCTACCTTAACAAAGAGTTTATCACTCAGGTAATTGGCTGAGATCATGAGCAAGCAGCATAAAAAGAGTCAGACCATAGAATCTTACTTTGGCAACAAAGAAGATCAAAACATACAACCAGAAGAAGACAACAAAGTCAAAGCTGGTGCACCCAAAGCCTCCAAGAAAAATATGAATTGGTCCCAGGCCATGGAAGAGCTCAAAAAGGATTTTGAAAAGCAAGTAAGAGAAGTAGAGGAAAAACTGAGAGTGATGCAAGAAAATCATGAAAAACAAGTTAACAGCTTACTAAAGGAGACCCCAAAAAATACTGAAGAAAATAAAACCTTAAAAAAAAATAGCCTAACCAAAATGGCAAAAGAGGTCCAAAAAGCCAATGAGGAGAAGAATGCCTTCAAGAGCAGAATTGGCCAAATGGAAAAGGAAGTCCAAAAGCTTACTGAAGAAAATACTTCCTTAATAAACCTTGTCTTTGACTGAAAAAAAAAAGAAAAAAAGAAAATACTTCCTTAAAAATTATAATAGAGCAATTGGAAGCTAGTGACTTTATGAGAAATCAAGACACTGTAAAACAAATCCAAAAGAATGAAAAAATAGAAAACAATGTGAAATATCTCATTGGAAAAACAACTGACCTGGAAAATAGATCCAGGAGAGAGAATTTAAAAATTATTGGACTGACTGAAAGCTATGATCAAAAAAAGAGCCTAGACATCATCTTTCAAGAAATTATCAAGGAAAACTGCCCTGATATTTTAGAACCAGAGGGCAAAATAGAAATGGAAAGAATCCACCAATCACCTCCTGAAAGAGATCCCCAAAGGAAAACTCCTAAGAATATTGTAGCCAAATTCCAGAGTTCCCAGGTCAAGGAGAAAATATTACAAGCAGCCAGAAAGAAACAATTCAAGTATTGTGGAAACACAATCAGGATAACAGAAAATTTAGCAGCTTCTACATTAAGGGACCACAAGGCATGGAATATAATATTTTGGAGGGCAAAGGAGATAGGATTACAACCAAGAATCACCTACCCAGCAAAACTGAGTATAATCCTTCAGGGTAAAAAATGGTTATTCAGTGAAATAGAGGACTTTCAAGCATTCTTGATGAAAAGACCAGAGCTGAATAGAACATTTGATTTTCAAATACAAGACTCAAGTGAAACATGAAGAGGTAAACAGGAAAGAGAAATCATAAGAGACTTATTAAGGTTGAACTATTTATATTCCTGCATGGAAAGATGATATTTGTAACTCATGAGACCTTTGTCAGTATTAGGGTAGTTAGAGGGTAAAAATTATATGTATGTAGATAGATAGATAGATAGATAGATAGATAGATAGATAGATAGATAGATAGAGGGCACAGGGTGAGTTGAAGATGAAGGGGTGATATCTGGAGAATAAAATTAAGGAGTGAGAGAGGATTATACTGGGAGAAGGAGAAAGGGAGAGGTAGAATGGGGTAAATTATCTCACATGAAACAGACAAGAAAAGGCTTTTACAGTGGGGGGAAAGGTGAGAGGTGATGAGTGAATCTTATTCTCATTGGATTTGGCTTAAGGAGAGAATAACATACACACTCAATTGAGTATGGAAATCTATCTTACCCTACAGGAAAATGGGGGGGGAAGAGGACAGGAGAGCAGGAGGATGATAGAGGGGAGGGCAGATTGGGGGAGGGGGTAATCAGAAGCAAACACTTTTGAGGAGGAACAGGGTCAAAAGAGAGAATAGAATAAATGGGGGGGCGGGATAGGATGAAGGGAAGTATACTTAGTTTTTCACAACATGACTACTATAGAAGTGTTTTGCATGACTATACATGTATAACCTGTATCAAGTTGCCTGCCTTTTCAATGAGGGTGGGTGGGGATGGAGGAAGGGAGAAAATTTAGAACCCAAAGTTTTAAAAACATATGTTAAAATTTTTTTTTTAATTGTTTTCACATGCAACTGGGAAATAAGAAATACAGGAAATGGGGTATAGAAATCTATCCTGCCTTACAGGAAAATAGAAAGGGAAGGGGATAAGAGAAGGGGGGTGAGATAGAAGGGAGGGCAGACTAGGGGAAGGGGTATACAGAATGCATGCCATCTTGGGGTGGGGGAGGGATGAGATGGGGAGAAAATTTGGAACTCAAAATCTTGTGGAAGTGAATGTTGAAAACTAAAAATAAATTTTAAAAAAAGGTTTAAAAAAAAAAGATGGCTTTCCTTGGGATTTGTCCTCAGCTCCCAATGTAGATGCTACCATTGGCCAACACTGTTCTGAAGGCATCACCACTGGGAAGTTCAAATCTCCCAACCTTTCAAAGTTCATAACGTCTTCCTTATTTTCATAAAGGGAAGGAGGAGACAAATACTTTCTCCTTCCCTCTTCCTTCAGGTATTTCCCTCTTAATGGGAAGGGAAGGGAAGGGAATAAGCATTGGGGAAAGGCATAAGCATTTCTTGAGCATCTACTGTGTGCCAGGCACTGTACTAAGAGCTTTACAAATATCTCATTTGACTCTCACAATAACCCTGGGACACAGATGTTATTATTATCTCCATTTTGCAGTTGATAGCATCAAAGAAGGCACTGTGTTCTTTGGGCAAAGCAGAAATATAGTAGCTCAAAGGAAATATGAGATGTGCAAATTTAGAGACATCTTCATTCTAAATGTTCATATGGACTATTCGTGCCTTGACCTCCAACGTGGTGATGTCACTTTGGTCCTCTTTGAGAATGAAGGACAATGACCACAGTTGATAAAACTGAAGCAGACAGAGGTTAAGTGACTTGTCCAGAGTCACACAGCTGGTACCTGAGACTGGATTTAAACTCAGGTCTTCCTGATTCCAGGTCCAGTGCTCTATCTACTGTGCTACCTGGCTACCTTTGCTACTAGACCAACCTGCTGTTGGATGAACAGATTCCAAACTGGCCTGCTGTTTTATCCAAAGCCCCAGTCAGCATGACTGTTTCTCTTCAACAAATCCTAATATATTTCCTGTTTACTTTCAGTAAATCCCTGTACACTTCTTTTGTAGCTTTATTGAATTACACTCCTTCCAAATTGATTAAGGACTTTTTCTACACCTAGTTTATGCCTTTGGTTGACTTATTGAATAAAAGTGTCTAGAAAATTTTCACATCTATTTTACGTCTTTCATTCTGTAACTCAAAGAGCTATTATCACCTGAAAGACATCAGAGCACAGAACATTTTGTTAGTTATTTTAATTAGGTTAGGGTGTATGACACACTCAGGGATGTTGTGAAGTTTATATAAGATAATGTATTTAAAGGTACTTTGCAAACCTTAAAGTGTTACATCAATTCCAGTCATTCCTACACTCCTACTGAGCTTTGGAATATATACCTTCTCCTCCAGTACACACACACACACACACACACACACACACACTCATTCACACTCTACTCCGGCTCCTAGCTCCAGGCATTTCCTCTGGCTGTCTGCCATGCCTAAAATTCTCTCTTTCCTCATCTCTGCCTCCTGACTTCCCTAGCTTTCTTCAATCTCAACTAAAATCCCACCTTCACGAAGCCTTGATTAATTCTTGTGCCTTCCTCCTGCTGATTATTTCCAGTTTATCCTGTACGTAGCTTGTTTGCACGCTGTTGTTTGCATCTTGTCTCTCCCCTGGCCCCGCTAGATTGTGAGCTCCCTGAGAGCAGGGGCTGGTTTTTTTTTTTTAATGTTTCTTTTTATCCCCAGCATGAAGCATAGTACCTGGCACATAGCCGGTGCTTACTAAATGCTCATTGACTGACTAACTATCCCTTTAATAATATATCCTAGAATTTTGCAGGAATCCAAGTCAGGTCTATTGGCCTAGAAGAGTCTGTAGACTCTCTTCTCTTTTTTCCCAAACTGGCACATTTGCCCTTTCTAGTCTTTCTCTATTTCCCCTGTTCTCCATCATTTTTCAGAAATCACTGACCATGGCCATTGATCATATCTGCCACTTTTCAGCTCCCTAGGATGAAGTTCACTTGAGCTTTGAACTCATGTAGGAACACATGTAGGAACATACTGTCCTTATGCTGGCATCTTTAAAAAAAATTTCTTCCAATGGTATTTATTTTTGTTTTTGACTGAGAAAACAGAAGTAAAATAAGAATTGTTAAAATCATAGATTTAAAACTGGATGGGACCTAGAGACTGACAGATCCAATTTATTTTGTAAATGAGGATGTAGACACAGAGAGTTTAAGTGATTTGCTCAGGGTCACATAGCTAGTAAACATCTGAAGTACAATTTGAACCCAAGTCCTTATGTCCCCCAAGTGCAGTGCCCTGCGCACTCTACCATTGCTGCCCCCTCCAGCTCTGGCTTCTCTCTTCACTTATCAACCTGCCTACCTCCAGCAGCAGCCCTGGGCCTTCTTTGATCCTCCTCTTTTCTCAAGTCCAGCCACACTTTTGTAAAAGCACCTTTTTGTTCTTGACATTCCTTGCCACCCTCATAATTCTGAATTTTAGCTTTCCTTGGAGGATAATCCCGTGTTTTTGTTTTCCTTTTCCATTATTGGTCCTTGCTTCCATTTTTTGTTCATGTCTTTAAAAAATTAAGTTGGTTAATAATTTCCTAGGGAAGCCACATCATTTTCTTTAAACAAATTTCTCCTTTCCTTACTCATTGGAATGGCTTCCATGGAGTGATTACTTCCTTCCAGACTTCCTGTTATTTCCATTCTTCCTTGTTGGTGAGAAGCAGATTCAGAATAACAGTTCCCCTTAGTGGTTCATTTGCTTTTTTGCAGGAGTAAATTATAATTGTGCCAGCTCAAAAGATTGTTAACAGCTATTCTTTGAGTATAGCTCCAGCAGATGTCTAGATGTCTGGCCCCCATCATTTTTATATCAAGCCTCTGGGCCAGGTTTGTGATCAGTTGCCCAAACTCTTCATTTATTTCCTCTGACTAGTAGTTGGTAGTATATTCTGATGACAATGTTGCTCCTGCTATTCTACCATTATGGAGCTTCACTCAAATACTCTCTACCATGCTTCTCCCCTTTGGTTCCTGGGTTTCCTCATGTGAATATGCTTCTTAACATGTAGTGCTACACACACACACACAGACACACACACACTACCAACTTTACCTATACTGGTTCTTTTCAGTAAACTATACCACAGCCAAATCCAGATTGCAGCTGTGGGTTTCATTCCATTAAGTCTCAATAATATCTATGAGGTCAGACTTGCCTCCCTGTTTTAGGATCTCCAAAGTAAGACCCTCATATTTTCCATTTTAGATTATTGCAAATCTGTTCTCTACCCTGTATAATTCATCTCTTGTACTGATAAAATACTCTTCTACTGAAAAATCTTCCATGGCTATATGTTGCCTATAGCAGTAGTGTTTAACTCAAATAGAAATAGGCCCACTAAACCATATATGAGGATTCCTGTGGGCTGAATGACTTAGAAAACCACATATTAACATTATCTATGTTCTATTGCATGTTTATTTATTTTGTTAAATATTTCCCAATTACATTTTGAATCTGGTTCTGAGAGCAATGGCGGCTTGACACCTTGGACCTACAGAAAACACAAGCTCCTGTCTTTGTCCTTTGAGGTTCCCACACCTTGGCTATAGCCTATTATACTCCTTACATACTTTATGTACTTACCTTATAGCAGCTAAGGGCACTTGGAGTCAGGAAGACCTGAGTTCAAATTTGGCCTTAGACACTTACTTGGGCAAATTATTTAACCTCTGTTTGCTTCAGTTTCCTCAACTGTAAAATGAGAATAATAACACCTCCCTCCCAGGGTTCTTGTGAAGATCAAATGAGATATTTGAAAAAAGTGCTTAGCACAGTACTTGACACATAGTAGGCCCTTAATAAATGCTTATTCTCTTTCCCTTCCCTTATCTCATAGTTTTCCCCTTTACACATTCTATATTCCAGCCAAACTAGGCTTTTCCTTCCTCCCAGTTATTTTCCTGCCCTCTCCCATCAGGCCCTATGCCTGATTCCTACCTGTTTTCTGTCTGTTGAAATTCTTTCCTTCTTTAAAGGTCCTACTCAGCTTCCTCTTTGATGAAGCCTTCCCTAAGATTGCTTTATGTAGTTGCCCTATCAGTAAAGAGTGAAGATAACTTAGATCTTTTCATAGCACTTTGCTTAGATCTTTCCTTTGTGTCTTATCACTCTATCCTTTCTATCACTGCTACATCACTGCATATAGGTCTTTGCCCTTTTTAAATAGTAAGCTCCTTAAGACCAGGTTCTGTGGGATAGATTTTATGGGATAGGTATATTCAACACCTACTACTATACCTTACATGGTAGGTATTTGTAAATGTTGGTTGATTAAAGCATAACTTTAGTGAAGTTCTTCACGACATCAACTGGAATTTTTATGGCAGAAGTAACTCTCACAATTCATAATTTGGTTGTACGTTGTGAAATTCTCTGCATGTTCTTATTTGGTTTCTCAAACTATTCAAATGACCTCAAGTTTAGAAGAAGGGGTCTGTTGGTGCACTCTCTGAACCAATATAGAAAAAGCTTGATTAAGTGTAATTGTACCACGGCATTAACCTAAAATACCTGTGCCCGGGTGAAAGTGAAAGTCAACACTTTTCCTAAATTAACCCACAAAGCAAAACACAGAGGATCCCATAGACAATGACTGCTTTAAAAATGAAGCTTTAGACCAAAAAACTTAGCTGGGAGACTGCTAAGAAGAGAAATTGTCTTTGTTGAAAAAAATACTGAAAGTTCCTTACCTCACCATTGTAGTATAAAACAAAATTCTTACAGGCCTAATTTCACATTGAAATAGTAAAATATCAAGAATTCAATATGTTTGCTTCAGTTATTTTTTAGTGTGATTTGTTGGTGGTGATGCCTGGCTAAATTAGAGTTACTCACTGTAGCAACTGGAGTGAATGTTCCCTGAAAAAACTTTAAAAATGAATAAGAGGCTTGATCAGTTTCTCCTACCTGTTTCATTTCTTTCATTTGTCATCAAATCTCTGTCCAAAGGAGTAATTGTATGGTAATCTAAGTGCCCCTACTTGAAAGGGGAAAATAAAAGCCATGCGTAAGACTTAGAAGTCAGTCCAAAGGTGATTTATTAAAGGATATTCTTTAGTCAGTTGGAAACAGGTATGCTATAGGGTTCCAAATTGACATCCAGATTGTAACAGTTCTAAAAATGGCTTGTCTTCCTTCATTTTTCCTTAAGAAAAGTCCCATCTCCGACATGTTATAGATTCTAGTTCCAGGGGGTTCTAGGATAATGATTAATTAATTACCTGTAATTACCTGTACCTCCACCTACAGATCTATGGGATCTCTGAACATAGTAATTGGTTGAGAGGAATGAGAGTATAGAACTAAAACATTTCCTGATTTATTCAGGTGAACTAAGAAAGGGGATATACAGGATCTTTATCCATGATGTCAGTTCCTATGTAGCCATCTAAGTCCCATATTTAAGAAGTTAACATTGAAAGGAGAGACCGTTTTTTACCCAATTTTAGGGTAAAAGCAAATAGCAAGAATCAATACATGTGGAACACATGACAATTACCTGGCAAGTACCAGAGAATGGCCTTGGGTTGTTCTTTCAAAGGAGAAATCAAAGGTCTTATCACATTGTTTACAAGGGTGTTTTTCTATCTTGGAATACTGTGTATGAAATACTAACTCTGATTATATAGGACAGGGGAGAATAAACTTCCAGTATATTAAAGACCCCAACAAAGTCTTATTTATTAATATTATTGTTTGACCTTCATTTTCAAAAAGAACCAGTGACATCATGGGATGATGATTTGTGTGAGAATTTGATTTAAGTGAGTCAGAGTTGGACAAAGTCATCAGCCTCACTCTGTCTTCCTGAGTCATCAAAGTTCAATGGCAGGACAAAAGACAGGATGACTGGCTGTGGCCTTGGATTCAATGGATGACCCTGATGTCTTTGATGTCTAACCAAGCTCTGAGCATTCCACAGCACCTGCTTCAGCCGCCTTCATGGCTATTGGAACAAATTGTTCTCAATCACCCATTCTGCCAGGGGAAGTCTTCACGTGCTTGGGGTAGACACCCTCCTAACTCATTGATGGGTTTGAGGCCTGTCAGTTACTCTCAACCTGGTTTAGCCCATCTGAAGAGACAGTTTTACCCAGGTATGGCTTGTGCCCATGCTACAGGTAAGAGCTGGGTGACTGGTTGGATGCCAGAAGTGCTAGTCCTCCCTTAACATCCCATACACCCCATTTATTTATTTACTACTATAGTTTTATATAAACATGTATAGATATAATCTTTAGCAAACAATGTTGATTCATTTACTTTCCTCAGAGTGAGAAAGAATAGCACTTGGTGATACAAAATTCTACAAGGCAAAACAGTGTCTTTATACATATAAGAAAGGGGCATAAAACTATTTTTTGTTTAGTAGTTTTCAGTCATGTTTGACTCTTCATGACCCCATTTGGGATTTTCTTGGCAAAGATACTGGAGTAGTTTGTTTTTTTTCCTTTTCTAACTCATTTGACAGATGATAAAAGTGAGGCAAACAGGGTTAAGTGACTGGCCCACGGTCACACAGCTAGTTAAGTGTTTTGAGTTCAGATTTGAACTCAAGTCCTCCTGACTCCCAGAACTCTATCCACTTTGCCACCTAGCTGCCCCACTTATAAAACTATAGAGGTCAAATATTATAGAAAGCTTTTGTAGCAGTTAAGGTTTTGTAGGCCCTGCCGCACTAGAACAGGAGTGAACTTTCTAGTTTTTACCATCCAATACCTTACCCAGGGTGAGATAAGAATAAGAGATAGCTCTGTAGTTCATCTTAATTTAAAATATACATACACACACATATATATGTGTATACATACACACACGTGCGTGCGCGCGCACACACACAGCAATAAGGTTTCAATTACTCAGCTTATCCAAATCCTTACTGAGCCATGATATTCAAGTGACACCAAAACAAACTTACCATGATTTAGAAAAATGAACAACTTCTAGGAGGAGATCCTTGGGGTCAGTGCACATTTGTCCCAATCTCCACATTTACAAAGTTTGATAACTGATATAATGCAGGAGCATTGTAAGATAATAAAATGCACCCTCCTCCCCCCCCCAAAAAAGATTCAAATATGCTCATTATATTGAACTTCCCAGTCTATGAAAGTAAGAGGACAAGGACAGATAGATTACCACAATGCTTCAGTGAGGAGAATTTCCACACTGAGAGCTCTAAAAGTGCCAATGAAACGCTAACTCAGGACAGTGCGGTTTGTTCTGATTTTTTCCATCTGTTTTAGTAATTTAAATTACAGTTATAATGTTGTATATTACTTTTGAATGAGAAACTGTACAGAAGCTTGATTTATAAAGCTCATTGTCCTCATTTCAAGTATTGTGTAATCAAATATCTATTGTTAAAAAAGAGTTCTACCCGTTTTTCATCTACTTTATAGTGTAAATGTCTATCCATGTATCCATTTTATTGTATTGTATATAACACACATGCCTGATTTGGCTAGAACCTATAAGTTTACCTGAGGAACTTTGAGATTTTTCCTGTACTTAAATGTTTAATATAATTTTCTATCTCTTTTTAAGAATGTGTGGCATTTTCTCTTCTTAAATACTAAGATGATGAATGTTTAGTATAGATTTCATATAAAAGATATCATTTCCATAGTCCATTTTGCTGTGATCAAGTATTTGCTGTATAAGTGCTTATCACCAGAGATGTCAGTTTGCATTTTCTTGTTGCTTAGGGGATGCATTGTGATTTTTTTTTTTGCAAGTAAAGCTAGGCATTTTATAGCATTTGGAAAGTTTTATGTTTCTTTGACATACATTTACTGGTTCTCATTAAGTGCACTTTGTGTAATTGAATTGTATACATTAACATTATGGTTAGCAACCAACGGGTGATTTATTAATAAGCTTTTTCTGTAATTTTTTTCAGGCTCCAAGAATGCTAGAAGTAATTGGCCCTGAAGGTATTTTGAATAGCTTTCATTTGTTTTGAATGAAAAACATTGAATTGTTTTTACACCTGTATAGCTATATTTTCAATCCATTCATTTTCTTAAACTGAAGCCCTACTCTGATTTCTCTTATTAGCATGGAGGTGACTGTAGGTTCTCAAAGGCTTATGCCAGCATTCATTCTTTCATTCATTCATTCAGCAAGCAATTATAAAATGCCTATGATAGGTGCTAGAGATACAAGGACAAAAACGAACAGATCTTGCCTTTGAGAAGTTTATTATATGCTGTTAGCAGACTACAATATCTGGTTGATTCTACTGAGATGGAAAAGTTTCAAGTACAGACTCAGTTATAGACTGGACTATGTTATTGCCTGAGGACCAGCCTAGCAAAGTTCAAGGAGACTGGTTACTAGGTTGACTACAGAATGATTAATTTTTTGTTAGTAGCAGCTCTCGAAGACCATCTACTGATACACTCCACAGCCCCCATGTAACTTAGTCCAGTATCTCTAGCACACACACTCCTGATCGATTACAGGTATAGAGAGACAGGCACCCAACAAGGAAAATAGATTCAAGAAGCATGATTGCTGGCAATCAGGAGTCAGGCTGTGAAGCAGAGCAGACCCTGGGAATTCAGTGTAAGGATTCTGCAAAGAGAGAAAGAACTTGTAGGCCGTATAATAGTAGAAGTTGCCTTTGCCACATGTGTATCCTACATATACATTCATTCCTCCCTTTCATGGCACTCCACGTTTGAACCTACTCTTTCAATGGATGTGCATTTATGGAAGAGTGTGGTCCAGGTTTATAGGGTGGGATGGAGCAAGGCGGGGGGGATAGAGAGGGAGTGTTTTGTATATACTGTTTGTGCTATGGCGTCTTAGTAAATGCTAGAAGCTGATTGTGTCTGTTGTTAATGGGAAGCATACTGGTAAGGACTTATTAGCTTTAGTGGTAGGAATACAGCCCCACAGGGTACCCCTGGAACACCTAAGGTAGCAACTACCTTCTTGGGACTCAACTTGCTAGTGTAAGTTGGGGGAAGTAACCCAGAGGATGTCAAGTGTTGTTCAAGATTTATGGTTGAAGATTCTTCCAGAGGGAACCTTGTTCATGAAATTATTAAACTTTTTCATTTTTTCCAGGCTCAAAATAGCAGTAGAATTATTACATTGTATGACTTAACTATTAAAATTGTTAGCAAATTTGAAATAATAAACTGTTCAATGGAGAGACCTTAGGGCAGGGATTCTTAACCTGGGGTCCATGAACTTATTTTAAAAAATATTTTGATAACTATTTCACCATAATTATTTTACTTTGATATTTCATATATTTTAGCTTAAAAACATTATTATGAGAATGGGTCCATAGATTTCACCAGACTACCAAATTTGTCTGTGACACAAAAGGGAATCTATTCTGATAATTCTCTTACTTTAAAGATAAGGAAACTGGGGCCCAGAGGGACTTGCCCAAGGCCCTGTGACTGGTTGGTGGAGCTGGAGCTAGTAACTCTCCTGGCTTTCAAGCCAGTGGTGTTTTCACTACATCTCACTCAGGCACATAAAAGGTCAGATTAGGGAGGTAGGTTCAGACAGACAGGGAAGGTCCCAGGGAGATAAGGGAAAAAAAAAGATAACCAACACACATGAAAACATGCGGTTAAAAAGCAAAGGAACACAGAACTCTTAACATTTTGTTGCAGAAAAAATCATATTGTTTTTTATTCTAAAACAGGGGTCAGCCATTGCTTGAAAGTGGTAGATAAAATTTTTTTCATAGAATCTAGATTAATGGGAAATGCCTTACCTTAATTTGGAAGATAAGAAAATAATATTTAAAAGAAGGTTATTATAGTTGCATTTTAAATACAACTTTCTGATTTTTTATAAGTTGAAATTCAGATACACTAGAAAGTTGTAATAAGACATTTCAAAAGAGATAGTTGCTCTGCTGAAACTTGTTCCATTTCCACTTTCCCTACTAATATCCATCCTTTGGAAATCTAAAAATAAACCTGGCTTAAGCACATCTGTTTTAAAATTGTCCTTTTTTGTTGCTTTAGTACCTTTTCTCTCTCTTCCTTTTTCCACAAATTGTATATTCCCATGTCTAGGAAGAGGTTGTCTATCTGTTAAAGCCAGTTGCATCTCGTAACCTTTTAGGTAACCTTTAAATTTGTGCCATTCCTCATTTTACATGGCAGGATTCTTAAATTCAGACATTGGGGAGCTATCTGAACCTAGCCAATATCCTGAACTTAAAAAAATATATTAAGCTTTTTCTTCCTATCTGCTAATATAATTCTTCATCCATTAAGAAGGGGAAAAACAACTTCATGAAGTGGTTTTCCCCAGCTGGGCAACTGCTGAATAAAAACTTGGGGTAAATCTTGCCTTCTAATTTGAGTAAGTGGTTTTATTTCACATTATTTAAGGACTCACAGTTATGTGGTCAGTAAGTTGTTTCAATACCAACCCCCATCACTCAAATGGTCTAGTATTCCATTCATTTACTATGGGGGGTGAATTTGGTATTTACTCTATGTATTCTCTTCTCCCTTCTCTCCACTTCTATTTTTTTCTTGTCTTTTCTGTCTCCTGCTGCTTCTACCATCCCTCTACCACACCCTTTTAGATTTTGTTCCAAAAGACTAGTCATCTCTAGTGTTTGATAGCGAGAGAGGTCTTTTCTTTGCAAATGACAAATTGACCACATCCCATTGGGTATAATCTTTGGGTCTTCACCATTTTTGGGTTATGTTTTATTTTGTTGTTTCTGGGTTTTGAAGGACTGCTTTGCCTCCAAATACTGTTTTTGTGGAAAGGGATTTAATTTTGGGTTCTTAACTATTCTTAAAGGGTATTATTACGTAAGTCTGAATGCAAGATACCTGAGAGTTCACTAGCATTGGAACTGATGAAAAACTTCCCACCAAAAATTAATATTCCACTCTTAAGCAGTTAAATATGCTAAACATTGTGGTAAAATGTTTTAGTTCAGATTTTTATTAGTTTTAATTACTTTGAGAAAATAGAATTTCTAAATATTATGATAAGGCAGCTCCATAGAATTCTTACTGTGCCTCAGCCTGTAAGGAAGTGACCTGGATTCTTGAAAGTTCTGCCAGCAGAGTTATGAAAAGTTCTAGTAAGTATTAGGAGGCTGGAAAGACTTCTAGTAAAATGTTAACAACTGACCACTAAGTGGTGAATTTTCTTTTGCTTTAGTATGTAGGCTTTTTTTGTATTTCAGTTGGTTTTTCTTTCATGGATTTATTTGCTGTGATATTTACTTATATATATTATATATATATATAAAATATATATATATATATTTGCTATTGATATTATTTCATTATTTTTGGTGCCTTAAAGCATATATTAGTTTCCGTGTATATCTTCTGTCTTTCTTGAGGGCATCTATTTTTTCAACTGTTACTTTATCCAAAATCATAGTGAAAACTGATGTCTTAAAATTCTGCTGAAGTATAATAGCTTTTATTTCAGCCCCTTACTTTAAATGTATTTCTCTGGTCTAAGTGTTTGCAGTGTTTCTAGGTAATTTTCTTTGTATGATTTCCTAGAATATCTCTTTGGTTTATCATGTTTTCCAAGACAATGATAGTGTTTGACTCTCTTGCCAAGTTCTGTTTTTAAGGTCAGTCTTTACTTTGATTTGTTGTTATTTGTTATGTTAACATGAGATTTCATGTGTTCTTCCAGTCTTGCTGTTCAAATTTTTTCTAATATTTGTTCTTTCATTTAGAATTTTTAAAAATTCCATCTGTCATCGTTTCCACAGGATCTGTTGCTTAAGATTTTTCCCCATTATATGTTCTAAGCTTTTGGTCATTGTTTAATCTTCTTGTGTTCTTCCACAAGAGACTGTGTCACCATCCTTATAGTTGTTAGATCTTCCTTTATTTCTTTTATTGAGCTTCTAAACCACTCTGTAGGTTGTTGTAGTTTTTTGTTCTTTCTTCTGGAGTCCAGTTAATAGTTTTAAGTGGTTTTTCCCCATTCTGGAGATTTCTTGCTCCTTTTATCTTAGTAAAATATTACTTCTTGCTTTATAGAGGCTCGATAGACATTAAATGATGGTGAAATTGATCTTATGGCATTTCCTACCTAGTCAGAGAGATTTTTTGGGTGTAGTTTAGTTTTTATTTCATAATAATAAACTTAAAGTACAGCCAGACTTGTGGAAGAAAAAAGAAATTCGGAGAGAATTGAAACCAATGAAAGCACAAAGTTTACAGGTATGAGAGCAGATTGGGGGTTGGGAGTGGTCTCCCCACCTGTAGAAGAATGGTTTGCTGATTAAGACAAAAAATAAAAACTTCCAAGAGTTGTCCACAGATAGCAGCGGTGATCTTTCTAGTTGTGTCATCCCAGGAGCTGGAGAGCTCCATGGTTTCTACCATGTTCATGCCTTCTTTTACCGGGCCAAATCCCACAAGCTTGCTGTCCAACCAATTAGCCTTAGCAGTACAGAAGAATAACTGGGAGTAATATGTGTTGGTCCCAGAATTTGTCATGGACAAGATGCCAGGACCAGTGTACTTCAGGATTAAGTCCTCATCAGCAAATTTCTCTATAAATGGACTTGCTTCCATTCCAGTGAAGTTATGGTATGTGAAATCACTATGCTGGCACATGGACCCGGGAATGAATCCCTTGTAACCAAATTCCTTCTCTCCAGTTTCTGCTGTCTTTAGAAACTGATCTGAAAATGGCTCAAAAGTAACTTGGAACAGGAATTCGTTATTGACGGCAATATTGAAGTACATGATGGGATTGGCCTTAGCCATGGGCGGTTAAGCTAGAGGTGGTGGTGAAGGCAGTAAGGTTTGATGTCTAATGGATCATGTGAAACTGAGGGTTCCTTGTGGCAGCATCTGCCAAACCTCATAGGGATTATTTCACAGTAAGAGGAGAAGTAACAATGTTAAAACTCATATGTCAGGTCTGAGTACCTATCTCTTCACTTTTGAGTTAAATGGAGATAATAGAGTTCCAAAATGGAGTCACTTATGCCAAAAGAGGGAAAATACAAGACCCCCTCTCTCTGCCTTAACATTTTCTTCCCCCCAAAAAAATATTTATTCATTATGTTGACACTGCCTTTTTGCTTATTCATTTTTCTTGAGTCAAGTAGTTTTTCTTTGAAGTTTTCCTTGGGACGATTTTAATTATTTATTGCAGTTACAGTTTTGAAGTCATGAAGAGGGTTGTTTTAGACACAGCAACTCAGAAATCTAACTGGTTTCTGCAAACCCATCTTTTAAAAAATCATTGTTCTTCTTGTGATATGACTACCAATCCTAGAATACCACAATCCTTGATTAATGAAAATTTCAAGGACAATGGAGAAATTCTTGATGGACAGGGGACCTGGCGGGGGGGAAGGAATAGTAGAATAGGGTCTGTATCAATTCAGCTAACCGGGTTCTTTTGAGGGAATCACTCAGCATACTCTGCTGCAAGTGTTGAATCATTT
The DNA here is from genome assembly GCF_900497805.2 of Vombatus ursinus. NCBI lineage: Eukaryota > Metazoa > Chordata > Mammalia > Diprotodontia > Vombatidae > Vombatus > Vombatus ursinus. The sequence continues at coordinate 46,094,126 of NW_020954557.1, read as the reverse complement.
TATAGCAATAATAAAGTATATTATGTATATTTGAGTCACATCACCCAGATAATCAATTTTAAGTCCCAGAATTCCCAAATTTGTAGTTTAACAGGTGGTTTGTCCAATCAGCAGGACTCTGAGCCATTCAGAAAAGCACCAAGAGTTTTGGTCCAATTCTAACAAAAGGTTGTACACCTCCATTATATTGTCAACAGAAGAAGAGTTGCCCGCAAGATTAGCAATAGCTAATTAGTTAATTTGTTAGGGTGGTAATTGATCATTTTGCAAGGTGCTCTTACTTTGGGCTGCATGTTCTTTGTGTTCATTCCTTATTAGGTCATCAGCCAACATATGCAGGTATCTTTTTCTCAAATACTCACATGGAGCTGTGAGCTCATTGATTATAAATTTCCCTCCAGTGGTGCAGATTGCAGTCCCCCCGTGCTTTCTCATCCTGTGTCACTCTTGTCTGTAATCTCCTCAAAGTTCACTGTAGGTTACCCTCACACCAAATTGGGTGGCCACCTTGCTATAGGCCTTCTTCACTTCCTCCCAACATGTCAAGGGTACCAGTAGAGGACTCGGTATATTGCCATCCCCCACTCTTGCCATGTGACCATACTTCTTTTCTCCCTGCCACACAATCCCACAATGTTGTCCCTTCTTCCTTTTCTTCAGAATTCCTCAGTGGTTATATGTTGGCAGCCTGGTCATATCCACCATGAATCTCTCTGTTGCCTTCCTGTGCTACTCATCTTTCCAAGGCAGTTATTTTCCAAGTCTTCCTGCCAAATAATGACACTGGCAAAATGTTGCTTTTATTTTTTAAACATTCATGCATTCGTTCATTTATTTGTCTATTTATTTAGATGGTCACTAAACAGGGTTATTTTGTTATTACATCTTCCAAAGAATCATGAATGAGCTTGATGTATGGATGGGAATAACTTTGCTTTAAAAGAGCTTATAAGATAGTGTTTAGTTCTACCAAATCAAATAATTTTTTGTAGTCTATAAGCATTAACCCAATGGGATCATTTATTCCTTAAATCTTTCAGCTAATTGAGACATGATAAATATGCAGTCTATTTTTTAGTATCCCTTGTAAAACCCTGCTTATTCCCTTAGTATTAACATCATTGAGGATGCCTGTAATTCATATGTAAATGACTCTCATAAACATTTTGCATAAAGTAGAACAGGCATATAGGTTAGTAGTTATTGATGTTCTCTTGGTCACCTTTTTCAGTTTAATAAGGTGTAAGATTTTTTTATACCTTTGGTATCTTCCTGTCCTTCATGTATCTTGTATCCTGGTCCCTCACCATCCTCTGAGCTGTACTGCCTCCAGCACAGTTATCTTCTGTATATACTTGGTCCCATCTGGCAGCCATGTCTAGGCCAATGAAGAGAGTGGGGCTTACTCTAGCCAGCTGAATGGGTATGTACCTGAATCAAGTAGTATTTTTGCTGAACAACAAGATGCGGACTTTAGCTACTGCTGAACCATTTTCAGCTGCAGCTGTTTGGTCTCTTGGGGCTTAATCTGTTGTTACTGAGTTGTGTCTGACTCTGTCACCTCGTGGATTGTGCTGTCCATGGAGTTTTCTGGCAAAGCTGCTGGACCGGTTTGCCATTTCCTTCTCCAGTGGATTAAGGCAAACAGAAGTTAAGTGATTTGCCTAAGGTCACACAGCTAATAAGTGTCTGAGGCCTGATTTGAACTCAAGTCTTCCTGATTCCAGGCCCGGCTCTCTATCCACTGAGCCACCTAGCTCTGGTCTTAATAACTGTTGCTTATTCCCATACTATTGAGCTGCTATACCTGTTCCTCTTGATCTGCCAGGACCAGTAGGGTGAGAGGGGAGAGAAAAGCTGTGAGGCAGTAAGGTGCTTGCCCTCCATTCACATCCTGTGAATCACTTGTGAATCCTTATGCATATATACTAGGTGAGAGCAGAGGATGGCTGCTCACCTGGCCGTAGACCTACTTGTGGAAGAACACGGAGACTGTCTGGTCCACACTGGGGACCGGCAGGGGGATGGAGGGCAGCAGAGACAGGCCGTAGCAAAACATGCTGAACAGCCTTCCTGATCTCCTCAGCTTTAGTATTTTCTTCCTATACGTGTTGGGTTATTTTGTACACCATCTCAGGTACACACACCTTAAATAAGTGTTTAAACTTTTTATTTGGTGTTCCAGACCATGTTTCAGTATAAAAGCAGTAAAAGTCTTAGGCCATAAGTCAAAACATGAAACCATAAAGTTGTTTCTTTACTTTCCTTTGATCATTGTAAAATAATTTCATATGAATTACAACAGAAACAGTCCATTTAGTATATATGTTAAAATAGGTACCCCAAAATATAATATATAAAGTATCACATGGAACTCTCAACTAAATACAATATTAAATTAATAAAAAATTAGAGATTCAAAGTTTTTTTATCTTTTAGCTTAATTAGTTATGTTTTTGTTTTTAATTTGATTTCTCTACAGGTGAAGTATTTTTGGAAGCTGACTTGAAAATTTCAGGGTAAGAAAAAATAATCCATATGATAAATTAATGTTTTAAGGCAATGGATGATATGGGAGGAGCAAGGTAGCACCAGGGGCAACTAGGTGGTACAGGGGATACAACACTAAGTCTAGAGTCAGAAAGACCTGAGTTCAAATCCAACTTCACATACTTACTATCTGTGTGACCTTGGGTAAGTCACTTAACTTCTGTCTACTTCATTGCCTACAATTGTACTATGAGGATAATATGAGCACTTACCGCCCAGGGTTGTTGTTAGGATAAAATGAGATAATAATCATAAAGCACTTGGCACAGTGCCTGACACATAGTAAGTACTATGTAAATGTTAAGTTATAATTATTATTACTATTATTATTATTGTGTTTTTATGCTTGGAAAAAGTTGCTTGGGACAGTGGTTCAACAGAGTTGGCCAATATGTTGATGTTGTAGCATCTCCAGGTTATCTCAGATAATGTCAGAGGATATTCTTTTATGCTTGGGATCATTCGATTTGAGATCATTGCTCTAAATGCAGTGTAGTTTCCATACAGAGTCTAAAGAACATACTGTGGACTTCCGGTGATAGAGCCAAGATGGCCGAGTGGAGGAAGTACTCAGCCTAGCTTTCCCAACATTCCATTCCAAACCACTTTAAAACAAGGCCTCAAATTAAATTCTGGAGTGGCAGAACCAACGAAAGGTCAGGGTGAGACATCCTTCAAGCCCAAGACAACTTAGGAGGTTGAAAGGAGAGATCCATGACAGGGGGTAAAAGCTGGCCCAGAGCCCACATGGATACAACACAAGTGGTGGGCCTTGGTGATAGTGACAGTAGCAGCAGCAGCTTTGGGAGCTCTCAAGCGAGAGGTGGTAAGGGGATCTGGCAACTGCTCTGAAAGAGATTACAGGGGCCCACGGTGCTAGCCCTGTACCCAGAACCAGATGCTGTCTGACAACTCCACTGCCTATACCCACGTTCAGTTCAAGGGAGGAGAGAGAGCACTTCCCTTCGCAATAGGCCCTGAGAAGTAATAATGCTTGCAGCTGCAAGGGATCAGGGACTCTTCCTGGGTAAAGACCAGAGCACAGACCAGGAGAGCAGTGACCACGCCTCTCCCCAGAGGACACCACTTTGGAAGCACTGAAAACTTCCAAAACCCTCAGAACTAACTCTGAAAACAGCAGTGTGAAAAAGCCTGAAGCTTGGGACAGTCCCCCACCCTCTCCCCTCCCACTTCCCCCGGGTGAACAAAGCCCAATTTGAACATAAAGTTCAAAGTCAAGAAATAAAGTAGAATATGAGCAAACAAACAAAGAGAATCTGACCATAAAAAGCTACTGTTATGACAGGGAAGATGAAGACACAAACTCAGAAGAAGACAATGATGTCAAAACAGCTGTAAGCAAAGCCTCAAAGGGGAAAAATGTGAATTGGACACAAACCCAGCAAGAATTCCTAGAAGAGCTAAAAGTGATTTTCAAAATCAAATCAGAATGGTAGAGGAAAAGTCAGGAAATGAAATGAGAGCAATGCAAAAAAAAAAAATGAAAAAATTAATAGTTCGGTAAAAGAGGCATAAAAAACTTGAAGAAAATGACACTTTAAAAAACAGAATTAGCCCAATGGAAAAAGAGGTATAAAAACTTATTTAATGAAAACAAATGCTTAAAAAAACAGAATTGGCCAAATGGAAAAAGTAGTACAAAAGCTCACTGAAGAAAAGAATTCCTTAAAAATTAGAACTGGGCAAGTGGAAGCTAATGACTCCATGAAACATGAAGCAACAATAAAATAAAGTTAAAAGAATGAAAAAATAGAAGAAAATGTGAAATATCTCATCAGATAAACAAGTGACCTGAAAAATTGATTAAGGAGAGATAATTTAAGAATTATTGGACTCCCCGAAAGCCATGATCAAAAAAAAGTCTCGACATCATATTTCAAGGAATTATAAACAAAAACTTCCCCAATATCCTAGATCCAGCAGGTTAATAGAAATTGACAGATTCCACCAATCACCACCTGAAAGAGATAGATACCAAAATGAAAACTCCCAGGAATATTATAGCCAAATTCCAGAGCCCCCAGGTCATAGAGAAAATACGTCAAGCAGTCAGAATGAAACCATTCATATACTGTGGAGGCACAATCAGGACCATACAAGATTTAGCAGGTACCACATTTAGCCCTCAGGTTTTCTCTCTAGAATCCAGCTCATTTCTATGGGTGGTTATCTGTCTAAAGATTTGTTAAAAACAAATTGAATTTCACAAAGAGAATTTGTGGGATAAAACATATGACCTAAAGAATAGATTGTCACTTGTTCCAATTCCTAGATTTTTTTTCTGGAACTTAATTTATTTCAAAAACACTTATCAAGCTCCTCTTATGTACCACCTCCTATGAGGGCTACAAAGATAAATGGGACATGATCCCTGCCTGAGTAGATTTACACTGGAGGTATCAAACATGTACCCTGGCAGCATTGAGGTCACTGAACTAGATGAAAATGTAATCGGGAAATATTTAACAAACTAAATAAAAATATGGAAGAACATAGATAATGTTAATGCATAGTTTTCTCAGCCAATATGTGGCCTGTTGGAATCCTTATATATAGTTTGATGGTACTCATTTCTATTTGAGTTTGACATCACTGGTTTACACTGTTATAAGGGAGATTCCATTTATATATCTAACTGTTATACAGAACAGAATGTGATATATGCTACAAGAAGTTCCAAAGTATTGTAGGGGTTCTGAGAGGTCATTTTCTGCTGGGCAGATCAGGAAAGGCTTCTTGGAGTAGATGACGTTGGAGCTAGACTTCAAAGGATGGGTACAGTTTGGATAGGTGGAAACAAGGGAGAAAGGAGGTTCTGAGCATAGGGAATAACAATGAACCAAAGTCATGAATGTTTGGGGAACGAGTAGTCCAGTTTGGTTGGAACATAATACATGAATGGGAGAAGTGGAAAAAAATATAGAAAAAGTAATGCTATGATAAAACTTTAAGAGTTACAAAGCGCTTTGTTCACGTCAATCCTGTGTGATAGATTTAGGACAGATTATGAAGGACCTTAAATAGCTAGTGAAGGCCTTTGGACTCTTATCTTACAGGCAGTGGGGAGGCATTGAAGATTTTTAAGCAAGAGAGTATCAAAATCAAATCTGTGCTTTAATAAGATAATTCTGGCCTTAGTATATAGGATGGATTGAAATGAAGACAGACTGGAAGTCAAGGGTCAAGATAGGAGCCTCGCCTAGGCCACAGATAATGAATTCTTGAACTCAGTAGTAGGCAATTACTATGAGAGTATAGAAGTAGCATAAAATGGGACAGGGGTGGCGAAGCTGAGGCCTCAAGGCCATATGTGGCCCTCTAGGTCCTCAAGTGAGGCCCTTTGAATGCATCCAAACTAAAAGGATTTGTGCTATGAAGTTTGGATTCAATCAAAGGGGCGTACTTGAGGCCTCAGGTTCCCCACCCCTGGTCTAGTGGCTAGAGTGCCAGGCCCAAAGTCAGGAAGACTCAAATTCCTGATTTCCAATCTAGCCTCAGACACTTAGTAGCTGTATGACCCTGGGCAAGTCACTTAGCCCTGTGTGCCTCAGTTCCTCATCTGTAAAATGTGCTGGAGAAGTAAATGGCAAACAACTCTAGTATCTGCCAAGAAAGCCCCAAATGGAGTTACAGAGAGTTGGACCTGACTGAAATGATTGAAAAACAGCAATGAGAGTATGGAAGTAGCATTCATGGTACAGGGGAACGAATTTAGTTTCAGGAAAAATGGAGAGAAAAGAGTCAAAATTGACTCCATAGCTTCCTCACTGGAGGATGGTAGTGACATTAATAGATATGGGGGAAAAAAAGACAGAGCAAATTTGCAAGGGTTTGATGACCATGAATCCAGTTTTAAGTATGTTAAATTTGAAGTGCTGCAGGACATCCAGGTGAAGCACAGGAGGCAGGTGGAAATGTAGATCTGGAGGCAGAGAAGCTGAGGCTAGAGAGACAGACTTAGAAGTCGTCCGTATAACGCTAACATGGAGACTAGGAAGGATGGAAGCGAGAGATTGTTTAGGGAAATTTGTGGGGAGAATTTAAAATGAAATAACAAAATTACCTATAGGTGACATGCGGCGTAGGTTCTGAATTTTACATCCCAAAAAGTCCTAGATTTGTAGGGAAAAATGTTTAAGGTGACATGTAGGTATAGGTCATGGTTTAAAAAAAAAAACACATGAGGGCAGCGAGGTGGCGCAGTGGATAGAGCTTTGACCCTGGAGTCAGGAGGATCAGAGTTCAAATGCAGCCTCAGACACTTGACACTTACTGGCTACGTGTCCCTGGGCAAGTCACTTAACCTTGATTACCTCACCAAAAAAAGAAAAGAAAGAAAAAAAAGAAAAAAAAACATATGAGCTCTTTGCCATATAAGAAAAAGATGTTACAAGCATTTATGGTTGTCTTCCCTGTTAGAATGTAAACCCCTTGGGGCAGCTAGATGGCACAGTAGATAGAGCACCGGCCCTGAAGTCAGGAGGACCTGAGTTCAAATCCGGCCTCAGATCAAACACTTGACACTTAATAGTTGTGTGACCCTGGGCAAGTCACTTAACCCCAACTGCCTAAAAAAAGAAAGAAAGAAAAATAGAAAAATTGATCAGTTGAACAGATTAGGTATACAAAGCCCAGAAACAATTGAACATAGTTATGAGGTAGAAAAGAGTGCTTGAGGCAGATGGAGCAAGCAGGACATGAGATAGAAGGTAAGATGCAAGATGTGAACAGCCAGAAAAGTGATCAAAGAAGACTATGCCTTGAAGCCCCTACCATGGACTTATCCGTGTACTTTCACAAAGCACCCTCAATTCCAGAACAATTCTTCCACTCCCCTTTCCTGTTCTCTTTGCTTATCACCTCCGGACTACCCGATATCCCAGGCATTTTGGAGCCATGCTTGCTCCTCCCATTCTCTTGTCCCCTTCCCCCTATTCCATAAAATTGTATTTAAATCATCCCTTTGACCTGGCTGTCCACCTTTGCCTCCTGTGGGAAGCAGGGGCCGCTCTGTGGCCTGTACTCTGCCTCCCACGTGGTATAGAGCCCACTGGGCTCTGCTTCACAGGGAGCAGGCCCACTTGGTTGCCTCCCCCCAATAAATGCCTTTCTTTAACTTGGAGACTGTCCAAGTGAATTCTTTCAGGGCACACTAGGACCCGCATGTCTATTCCTCATTGTTTCAGGTAGCACCCCAACATTCTTGGGGTCCGCCTTGAACTCATCACCAGTGGCTACAGAGAAGGTCTAACTGAATTCTTTCACACCTGAACCAGCTGTCCCAACTCTACACCTCAACAATAGTAGCATAGTGTTAAGTAAATCTAACAATAACAGCTACTAGGATAAAGACTACTTATTACTTGACAAAAACTGCTGGGAAAACTTGAAAGCAGCCTAGCAGAAATTAAGTTTAGATCAACATTCACATTATATATCACAATGAGCTCCAGATGGATACATGACCCATATATATAGAAGAAGGTCACATCATTAAAAATTGAAGAATAAGGGAAGAAGATATATTTCACAACTATAAGGAGCAAAATTTTTAACTAAACATGGAATAGAGATTCTGACCATGTCCCTTACTTTCTGGATTTCAGAATCATCCCTCTTCTACAGTCTCATCCTTGAACTTCCCCCAGTGCTGGGCCCTACTCATCTTAGAACATCCTATCACCCCTGCAGCCTACTTACCTTGGAACATCCCTCCATAAGGTCAGACTTCATTTTGTGAAGAGGCCCAGGCTGGCCTGCCTTCATTCCCCTCTAAGCCCTGTTCCTCATCTTCCGGAGTTCATAATTATGCTTCCTTACCAGGTACCTTCTTCTCCAGTTCTCCCCTCATCCCCCTCAGCTCCTTTCCTTTATTAGAATGTAAACTCCTTGAGGGCAGGGACTGTTTGTATGTGTATCCCAGTGCTTAGCACTGTGCCTTTCACATTGTGCTTAATGTTTGTTTCCTTTCTGCCTAATAAAAGACAAAATGGGCAATTTTGGTTACATAAAAACTGAAAAACTTTTGCACAAACAAAATTAATGCAATAAAATGCGAGGGGGAAACTTGTTAATTGGGGAAAATGTTCATAGTAAACTTCTCTGATAAAAGTCTTAATATCCAAATGATATTGGGAATTAGACAAATTTAAAATAATAGGAACCATTTGCCAGGAGATAACTGATCAAAGGATATAAACAGGTAATTCTCAAATTTTAAAATGCAGGCTATCAACGCTACATACAAAAATTATTAAGTAGAGAAATGGAAGTTAAAATAACTCTGAGGTTCTTTTAACCTTCAAATTGGCAAATATGGCAAAAGACTTTTTGGGGGGGGTGCTGCTGGGCAACAGGGGTAAGTAACTTGCCCAGGGTCACACAGCTAGTAAGTGTTGCGTGTCTGAGGTCAGATTTGAACTCAGGTCCTCCTGAATCCAGGGCCAGTGCTCTAGCCACTGCACCGCCTAGCTGCCCCAGAAGAAGACTCTTTGTAAAGCGTATAGGACAGGCACTAATGAACTGTTGGTAAAGCTGTGAATTTGTCCAACTCTTCTGGAAAGTAATGAGATCTTTATCCTAAAAGTTACTAAACTCAGCAATAGCACTATTAGGCACATGTCCCAAATAGGTGAAAGAATCTTTATGTACAAAAATATTTATAGCAGCACTTTTTGTTGTTAAAAAAAAAAACTAGAAACAAAGTGGTTACCTATGAGTTGTCAAATGGCTGAACAAATTGTGGTACACTATATTAATGAAAGTGAAAATTGTTGAGCCGTAAGAAATTTAAAGTCTGGTGGATTCAAAACAGCTTGGGAAGCCTTGTAGGAACCAATGCTGAGTGAAGCAAATAAACTACAGATCACAGTTTACGTGACTGCAGTGATGTGAAGGAAAACAACTTGGATAAATTTCAGAATTCTAATTGGTGAAATATCCTGTTGACTCAGAAGATTGATGATGAAAAGTGCTTTCCCCTTCTTGGTGGAGGGATGATGGAGAAGAGGTGTGGAAACAGACTTAGATTTGCAGATGTAGCCAATGTGACTTGTTTTGCTTGACTATGTTTAGGGGAATTTAGTGGGTGATGAATGTAATACAAAAAGAAGAAGGAAAAAAAAAAGGAGAGAAGCTCAATTAAACATTTAAAAATACACAAAACAGAAGAAGGAAGTTTAGATAGGGCACAGCCAAATATGCCATTGTGTTACTATAATGTTAAATTTAGTATCTATTTAAATATATTTAAATATTTAGTATATAGTAATTAATAGATTAATTAAAAATAATTATATTTTATGTATATATAATTATGTTGAACATATTTTATATAATTAATATAATATATTAAATATGTTAATGTTTTATATATTTTAAAGGTAACAAATTCTTCATTTCAGTCATAATTCTGTTTTTTAAAAAATATTGATATTAAGTTCATAATAAGTTATAATTTTTAAAACACATTGTCAAACCTGTATAAGGCAAGAATTATTTTTCTTAAATAGGTTTTTGCTGGAAGAGAGCAATATATTATTTCCTGTATATACTTAACCTCTAACCTGGTTAAAGAATATTGAATTTTTTTAAGAAGTCCTACTTCCAATTCATATAGTAATAATTTTTTCCTACAAGTCTAGGAAAGACTTATACAAGTTGAATGGTACATATTGTACTATAATAGCATTATTAAGGGGCAGCACATTCTCTGCTTTGTTCTTTGGGGTACATACAAGAGCATTGTGAATATGAGCCGAACTCATGATTTTTTTAGGTTACAATCAGTGGGAAAGAGAGGAAAAGGAAATTCATAGGGGAAAAAAAGGAGATTTGCTGTTTGTCTTCGGATGTTAAAATCTCAGGGCCTTAAAGTTTATGAAGGGCAGCTAGGTGGCACAGTGCACACAGCTCTGGGTCTGGAGTCAGGAAGTCCTGAGTTCAGATCCAGCCTCATACACTTACCAGGTGTGTGAACCTTGGCACGTCACTTAACCCTGTTTGCTTCAGTTTCCTCATCTGTAAAATATGCTGGAGAAGGAAATGGCAAACCACTCCAGTATCTTTGCCAAGAAAATCCCAAAAAGGGTCACGAAGAGTAGGACACAACTGAAGGACAACAAAAAGTTTATAAGCTAAGTAGAGTCAACATTGTATAAAATCATAAGGAAGGGTAGATAAGATTAGAGGTTATCACTTCTGTCTCTTTTCTTCCAGGCAGGGTTTCAGCTGAAGCTCTTTTCTTATCCCTGAAAAGGTTATCAGTGTCTCTTGAGGCATTTTACAACCTTTTTAACCCAAAAGTATGTAGCTTGAGCAGACTAAAATTAATGTAATTATATTGGAAATAATCAGTATCAACCATGAATTCAAATCAATTCAGCAAACATCTATGAAGTCTTTACTGTGTGCCAGGCATTGTGTTACTCGCCAGCATACAAAGATGAAAACTCTCTGGACCCTGCCTTAAAAGAGTTTACAATCTACTGCGTGGGAAGAGGGTGGAGAATAGCTTGTCAGCATGCAAAGAAATATGAAATAATAGGGGGAGGGGGAAGAGCCGTGCTTACAAAGGCATCAGCTCCGTGACCACAAGCAGGATGCTTAAACCTTGCAAAGCTTTAATTTCCTCCTCATAGGTTGAGCTACGTGACTGAATGCTAGGATTCTTTCCAACTCTAGATCAATGATGCTGTGATCTGTAAAATGGGCATCATAATTCTTGTACAGTCTACACTAATGACTGGTGAGAGTTATGTGAGATAATGGATGTGAAGTTTTTTGGGAAACTTTAAAATATTAATAATACTAATAAAAGTTATGAAAAAGAATATGCTCATTATCTTATAGATAAAGAGATTTTGTTTTCCTTTTAAATAGTTTCTAATGACTAGATAATTATGGAATATTCTTTTAAAATATTTTATTTTCTAGGCGGAATTGTTTAGAGAGACCAGACACTACTAAGGTAAGAGGAAACTTTTCTAGGCTATTTTTTAGTGTTGCTTCGTGTTCATCTGGTCATGTATGTGTACATATGCATGTTTTTTACTTTATTAAAACAAGACATTTTAGTTTATCTGTTAGAAATGTTTATTTAAAGGTTCTGAGTAAATATTTTCAAATACCCCAAATTGAAATAATGATGAAAATGTTTCTCTCTTTTTCTGTTTTAGGAACCAAAGAATATACACTATGGCAAATTGCAGGTGCTTGATCCAAATGGTAAATAATTCATTACTTTAACAGGAATATGTTTGTAATAACTATCACTTTATCATAATTATTAAGAAGAAATATCACAGAATGGCTGTCTATATAACCAAGTAGCTTTAGTAATATAGTTCTTTATTCCAGTATCTTTATTTCAGAAAATAAAGGCTAAAATGTTTGGTAATCAGAATTTACTTCAAGGGAACCAACATTTAAGATACTGAGGCTATTTAACTTGTTTTTCAGAAGTGGTTATTGAACCAGCTGAAGCAATGTCACGGTAAGGAGATGTCTTTGGTTGTGCAGCTGATCTATTACATGCCTCTTAAGCAATTAAAGCAAGATAATGCAATCATTTCTCACTCAATTAAATTTGAAAGACCGGAAATGCATGGATTAGCACTTTAGCCTTTACTTCAGGTAGTACAATTGTTACTTAGATTGAAGGGCATTAAAAATGAAAAGTAAATGTTGATTTAAAAAAAGTATAAGGTATACATTAGAGAAAATATTCATTTCAGCCTTGTAAATGTTATAATACTGAATATTTTATGATTATTTTTATGTTTATTTAACTTATCACAAAAATAGCATTTACTATTTATTCTCCATTCCCTTTTGGTATTTACTAATTCTTTCAGGATGTGTGTGTAAGGGAGTCTTTGGTGTTTAAAATAAAATTGACTTAATATTTACTAATACCTTACTAGTTATAGCTTCCCAAAATAAAAATCATCACCAAATGTTAGTCAAAATAAATTGAGACAATGTTGAAAATAATTATCATTGTAGAACAATTTGTTAAAATTATTACAGATCTCTGCTCAGCCACCAAAATGGAGGTGGAAACAAAGTACATGCTTCCTGTCAATTTTGATTTTGAAGAAAAATTGCCAAGGAAATGGTGATCTATTCATTTAGAAACATTGTATCCAACATGTTTTATAGGGTTCTTTTCCTGATTAATTGGTGTTTATTTATTGTAGAATTCCATCTGATCTTATTTCAACCAATAATAAAAATAAAATAAATTCTACCATTTGACTTTTTTATCTTCCAAATACCAGACTGATCTTATTTTAACCAATGTGGAAAAAATAAAATAAATTGTATCTTTTAACTTTTTATAATTAGTGTTAAGGTTTTTCAATGTTAAAGCTATAGCTCAGGTTACATTTCTTCCGTGCCTGGAATTCTCTCTCTCTCTCTCTCCCCCCCTCCCTCCTACCTCTTTGTTTCCCTGGCATCTTTTAAGACTAATCTCAAATCACACCTACTGTAGAAAGCCTTTTCTAGTACCTCCAAGTGTTGTCTCCACCATTAAAATTTTAGCTTCTTGAGCTCAGGAACTGTTTTTACCTTTCTTTGTAACCCCAGCACTTGACATGGTCAAACCTACACTTTAGGAAATCACTTTAGTAGTTGTGTGGAGGATGGGTTGGAGTTGGGAGAGATAAGGCAGAGGCCAATTAAAGAATCTATTGCAGTAGTCCAGGCAAGGGGGAATCAGGGCCTGTACTAAAAGGGTGGTAACATGAGTGGAGACAAAGGCATTGTGTGGGAGAGATGCTAATGAGATTTGGCAGTAGATTGTATTTGTGGGTCAAGTGAGAGCGAGGAGTCCAGGATGATAGCACGGTTGTGAGCTTAGGTGACTGGGAGAGGATGTTAGTGTCCTTAACAATTATAGGAAAGTTGGGAAGAGGGGAGGGCTTGGGGTAAAAGATAGTGAATTGTGTTTTGGACGTGTTGAGTTTTTGATGTCCACAGGACTTACAGTTCAAAATAGCCAAAGCAAGTTGTTGAAGCATGACTAGACTTAGAGAGAGACTAGGATTGTCTGTGTAGGCTTGGGAAAATTTGCTTAGAGATGATCATTAAATCCATAGAAGCTGATGAGGTCACCAAGTGACAGTATGTTGAGAAAGAATAGACAAAAAGTCCAAGATAGAGCCTTGGGGTATATGACAATTTAAGGGACATGATGTGGGTGATGAGGTAGGAGATCCCAGAGAGAGTAATACCAAGAAGACTCAGAGAGGACAGAGTTTGTAGGAGGAGAGGGTGGTCAACAGGGACAAATGAGACAGCGGGGCCAGGGGAGACGACAATTGAGAAAATACTGACCCTGTTCCAATTGTTCTGCTTCCCAAGTTGCACGAATAGATAGAACACTGTTCTGTGGAAAACTAAGTTCTTCATTCCAGATTGACTTGCAAGGAAACTGAAAATATGACTTACTTGTTATTGGTGGCCTCTGCATTGGAAATGTGTTTCCAGAGTCTGCTGAGAGTTAAGATAATACAATGGAAAGAAGGCTGAACTTAGAGTTGGAAGACAGGGTTTGGCTCCAAGCTCTGATTCTCTGATAGCTATAGGACCATTGGCAAGAGATTTAAGCTCTCCGAATCTCAGTTTACTCATCTGTAAAATGGGGGGGGGGGGGGGAAGCTTGTACTACCTATTTTATGGAAATGTAAGGAAAACACTGTGCAAACATTAAAGTGGCATATAACTGTGAACTGTTCCTTCCAAAATGATCATTTATCTATGGGCCTATACTTGGTTTTACTAAGAAAGATAAGTGTTTGTTTCCCACAGGAGCCAAGAGCAAGAGACCACCGTCCTTTCCAACATATTGTTGTAAACTTCCCCACAGGACATGATGTTCCCACGTGATATTGGTTGCATTAGGCATTGTCAGCTTAGTGTGGTGGCCAGGGGCACGCCCAGTTCTATAAGCCTCCCTTGTTGCAGGGGTGACTCAGCCTGCATTCAGGAGCATTCCACATGTGGTCCCACAGGCTCACCTGCACAAGTGCAGTCTGACTACTGTTCTGAGGACACAGTTCAGCTCTTGTGAAAGATAGGAGGAAATGCACTCTACATTTCCATTTGTCGAAAACTAACTCTGCATTCTGGGGCAGCCAGGAGGCTCAGTAGATAGAGCACCAGGCCTTGAGTCAAGAAAGCCCAAATTAAAATTTGACTTCAAACACTTAGTAGCTCTGTGATCCTAGGCAAGTCATTTAACCCTGTTTGCCTCAGCTTCCTCATCTGTAAAATGAACTGCAGAAGGAAATGGCAAGCCACTCCAGAATCTTTGCCAAGAAAACTCCAAATGGGGTCATGAGGAGTCAGACACAACTAAAACAACTGTATAACAACACACATGTAATTTAATAGGATTCTTCAATGAGTTAGCTTTCTTCCTAGAACTAGAACATCTTATTTCAGGAGCTACTATGTGAAGAAGCAGCATGATAATCCAGTGTTATGGAGATTCAGGAGATGCGGTTCTAGCCCTGGCTGTACCATTAATTAGCTATGTATGTGACCTTGAACAAAATAAGTTAATCTGTCTACACCTGAGTTTTATCACTATAAAATAAGAGAGTTAACCCCTTTGCCTTTACTGCTTCTAAGATTGTTTATTGAGTATTTCAAAAGTGTAAGAGATTGAACTCTGTGTTAAATGGTTATTTCTCCTAAGACTATTAATAATTACATATTAAAAACTAGTTTTTAAAAAACTATATATTTCATAATCAATAATTTTATTTCTTTCATCAATGTGGAAATTCACTGTACTGATAGAGCTCTGTGATTTTTATAATGTTATCAAGTTGTCTGGGATGCTGAGACATTAAGTGACTTGCCCAGATCATACAGCTAGTGTGTGTTAAAGGCAAGACTTTGAACCCCCATCTTCCAGACTCCAAAGCAATGCTTCTATCTGTCATTCTAGGTTGCTGCTCTACAACTAATTACATAAACTCTATGTGAGAAGAATATTCTATAAATTATTCCAGCTATTAGAACAATGCATGAGAACCTTCAAGATAGGGTAAATATTTCTCTGCTTTGTAATTCCCAAGGAAAGTCATGAAGTAATGAAACCTGCTAATCAATCAATGAGGATCTCCCTTTTCTTTTGTTCAGTTAGATGTTAATTATCTTTGAAAAAAAAACAGCCAGTCTCACTCCCCACCAAAAAAAAACAAAAACAAAACAACAAACCCTCACAAGTGTTTTCAATCTATATCAAATAGCAGGTTGTTAGAGGTTTGTTTTTTTCTTTTTTAAGTACCATGGTTTGGTCTAAGTGGCTAAATAAAACTGGACCAAATACAGTAATTCATAAGCTCTATTACTTTATTATTCCAGAAGGGAAGAATTTTTTAAAAATTAATTTCATCATTTTACAGAAATTTTACACAATTGGTATATCTTTAATTATTATGTCTTGTGTAATTCTTTTCATATGAGAATCATACGCTCAGATTAAGTAATAACAAAATTTTTCCAGTTCATATTAAATTTATTTCCAAATCAGATAGATTTCAGTTTAGAACTTGGATAGCAGCAATGAAAATATCAATATATCTTGTTATTTATTAACATAATTATTTGGATTATACTTTGACTTCTAGTTGATTGACTTTTGGTTAGTCTTATAATTCTATTTAAGATAGAATAAAAAACAGAATTAATTTGGCCAAAGCTGATGAACATTAAACTCCTTCTGTGAGAATTGAGAATTGTTTAATATGGGTAGTTATAAAATCATAGTTTTATAACATAATTTATCCCTGTGCTAATGACAGACCATCTTTTATCTTGTTGCTCAAAATACTTTAAGTAAAGCACTCTTGGGAAGCAGACGAGAGTTGACAAACAAACATTACGTGGCACCAACAAAATCCTAAGTATAGCTAAGATATCCTCAGAAAAGTAAGTTTTAACTGATTTTGTTTTCTATTTTAGGCCTAAATTAGGAAAAAATTAAATCGTTTTTAAAATGTTACAAAATGAATAACTTTTTTTAGGTGTTTCATCACTTTATGGATTTATAAATATCTGCAAATATCTAGATATCTCTTAATATTCCTTTAAAATTACATAAACATCTATAAAATTATTTTTAAAAACTATCTTTGTTTTTTCAAGACTATAAGACCATTTGGCAATACGTTTAAGCTGAATAGTTTACCTTGTCTTCAGACCTGGTAGCTTATAGTAATCATCCTAGTTAAATATTTCAAGGATCTGATTTTGTCAGAGCAGATTCTTCCTCCCCAAATGCAAACTGTAATCCCTCTGCACCTCACTAGTTAGTCATTTGAGTTCCTGTGGCCAACTTGATGATAAAATTCTCTCAGTTTAGCTAGTCTAGTTGTCAGGTAACTGGCATACATGGGCTATTGCCAGACCTGTCCTAATGAGCAGAAGGGATAGAACTTGTCAGAACTTTCCACTTGACCAACATATTGAAAACCAAGACTTAGCTCTATGCACAGTGAGGCATAAGAATAGGACTGTTTTCTAAATAATACCCAATAAAATACTTCCCTCATTATCTTCTATATACTATACCCACAAAGGTTACCATATGATATAAAGTAAAAATATGTACCTTTCTACAACTTTTCTATATATGTATAGTAAAGTAAAGGCTAAAAAGAAGAATCAAGACTATCTTCTTTCCCATTCTCCACCCCCCAGGACTAGAGGTGATTATAAAAAAATAAGCTATTACCGAAAAAAAAAATGCCTAGGCAAAGGAGAAAGAATCCAACCATAGAGTGTTACTATGGGAATAGAGAAGACCAGGGTTCATCTTCAGAGGAGGATAGTAAAGCAGAGAAACCTTCTTCTACCCCAAAAGTAATGTCAAATGGTCACTTGCCCAAAAGGAATTCATAGAAGAACTTAAAAAAGACTTTAAAAATCAAATGAGAAAGATTGAGGAAAATCCAAAAAAAAAGAATAATCCAAAAAAAAAGAAGATTATGAAAAGAAAGTCAATCAATTAGAAAAGGAGATCCAGAATCTTAAAGAAGAAGATGACTCCTTTAAAATCAGAATTGGGCAAGGGGAAACCATCGAAGTCATAAGACACCAAGAAGTAATAAGACAAAATATGAAGAATGAAAAAATAGAAGAGAATGTGAAACATCTCATAAGAAAAACAACTGATCTGAAGAACACATCAAGAAGAGAAAACATAAGAATAATTGGACTACCTGAAAGTTATGATTAAAAAAAAAGAATATTGATACAATAATACAAGAAATAATGAAAGAAAATTGTCCTGAAGTGTCACAAGAAGGGAAAGTAGAAATAGAAAAAATCCACCAATCACCACCTGAAAGAGATCGTATGAGGAAAATCCACAAGAATATTATAGTCAAATTCCAAAAAACCTCAGCTCAAGGATAAAATATTACAAGCAACAAGAAAAAAACAATTTACATATGGCAGTGCCACAATTAGAATCACACAAGACTAGCAGCGGCAACACTAAAAGATCATAGGTCTTGGAACACTATATATAGAAGAGCAAAAGAACTGGGCTTCTGGCCAAAAATCTCATACTCTGCAAAGCTAAGCATAATCTTGAATGGAAAAAAATGGACATTTAATGAATTGGCAGACTTTTAGAACTTTGTTAAAAAAAAAACCTGACCTTTATAGGAGATTTGACATACAAGGGCCAAGAGAAATATAAGATATATACCAAAGACAAGAAACTCAATGAGTACAGACTGTTTACTTTTTATGTATGTAAAATATAAAACGTCTGTCTAAGATTATTATTAGTAATTGGGTAGTTCATAAGAAAGATTGGGGTAGCCCTAAGCATGATATGAATTCAAAAAGTAAAACCATTCAGGAATGGCTAAAAAGAGTAATTATCTTATACAAATGAGGTACAAGAGGAAGAATTGACACAGAGGAATTCGATGGGGGAGGAGAGCTGGTAGTTCTGGAAACTGAGTTTCATCAGGAATGGGTTCAAGAGGGAACAATACATACACATTTAGAAGAGTATAAAAGGCTTCTAAATTTAGAAGGAAATAAAACACTAAGGGGATAGGGAGGGAGGCGAGACTAAGGGAAATATCTTTAGAGGGAAGGGTGAGAGAATAGGTTAAAGGGGGATAAAGAAGGATGTTTAGATTAATGGGAATGGGAGGATAAGGAAGAGATAGTTGGAGAGAGGGTAGGTTAAGTAATAAGAGGGCAAGATAGTGGGCAGAAGTAAAGTAAAGGAGTTAGGAGGAATAGGAAATAAACGATATGCACAAATACAGAAAACAAAGATTAGGAGTAGAATCTCTTAGGGAAAGTATATGTTTATGTATGTATATATGTATGTCTATATCAATATTTATATACAAATATATCCATGCTTAATTATGGGGGAGGGAGTGGGAGGAAGGGTGGGAAAAGAACAAAGTATAAAGTGTATAGCAGAGAACAAAAGGAAACCTACAAGGGAACAAAGAAAAGATGAACAACTTTTAACACAAGGTATAGTATTTAATATATAGGCTTTCTTTAAATGGAAATTTATTGCTATGTACTTTGAATCCTCTCTTAGGTTCTGCTGTGTACATATTTTTTCTTATTTTATATTTAAGTTTTGATATTTAAGTTTATAATGTTTCTTTTTTACTATGTATTTAAGCTTTAGTATTCAGGACTAAAATTAAAAAAATAATTTCTACACACACACACACACACACACACAAGTATCTTCTTTCTCTTTTCTTCTTCTAAGAGAGGATTCATGTATGGTAGATCATTTACTCACCTCCTGCTTACCTCTGGCCTTGGAAGGTATTTTCCTTTATTTTAAAATTTTGCTTTGTTACTTAAGCTAATAAATGCTGTAACAAATGCAAAACTATATGTATTCTATTTGAGATAACTATATTCTAGAGAAATGAAATGTTTGGTTCAGACTGAACCTGAGGGCTTGGGAGCTCCTCTGAAACAGTTGGACAAAGTGGAAGAGCAGTAATGAATGGTTAGAAGCCTGGCAATTCAGGATTTTTAGAATTCTCTAGAAGTAAAATTGTGAACTGGTGAAAACAACAGGCTTTAAGAAAACAAAGGTAGACATTTTCCCTCCTTGCTGTCTTTTCACCAGCAGCAGCCCTTTGCCATGTCAGGCTTTGAAAAGATAAGCCATACCTTGAAAAGGTGGAGAATGAGTTGCTTGGAAAGGGAAAGCCACACTCCTAAAGAGGAGTGACTTGTTAGGGCAGCTCCACCCACATAAAAAGTGGGGGAGTGAGTTGGTTTTTGTTGTTGTTGTCCACTCATTTTTTCAGTCTTACCAGATTCTTTGTGACCCCATTTGGGGTTTTCTTGGCAGACATACTGGAGTAGTTTGCCATTTCCTTCTCCAGCTCCTTTTACAGATGAAGAAACTGAGGCAAACAAGTGACTTGCCCAGGGTCACAGCTAGTAAGTGTCTGTGGTCAGATATGACCTCAGGTTCTCCTGACTCCAAGTCCAGCACTCCATCCACTGCACCACCTAGCTGCCCCTGTGAGTTGCATTATGATGTTCAATAGATCTGCTTGCTCAGTAGATAATTGATATCTTTACTGCCTTCCTTCCCAACTCCACTTAATGCCTACATTTGTCTAGGATGATTTTGGTAACAGTATTACCATTAAGCAGGACTAGAATGGCACCACTTACTTAGCTGGAAATCAATAGATGTTTGTTTTGGTAGAGGATGAACTCTTAGATGTACCTGAGAGTCCATAGTTCTGTAAAGTCCTATTGAAGAGAATCTATGGAAATTGAGAGATGAAAGATACATATTATATAACTCTTGAGCGGATGATTTGTTCAGTCTCGTTGAATTAATGCTTAGTGGTTCCAAATAATAAACTTCCAAATTCATATTGTGACCATAATGATGTTGGCTTGTTGGATGTTGTCTCATAAAACTGTTGAAGGCATTACTACCTTTCCCCAGCTGTGCTGGTCTGATTCTGTTTTGTACAAATAGAACTCAGAGAATTCATTTAACATTTATTCATTTATTTAGCCATTCATTTATTTATTTGCTGATTGTTTATTGAACAAATATGTATTAAGCAATTGCACTGTGCTAAGGATGGAGTACAAAGGTACAAAGATTATATATGTTTATATATAATCTTTATATACAGTCCCTAAAGAGTTTACAATATTCTCAGGAAAATAAAGACATGTACATAGATAAATGCCTTGATGATGTTATCAAAGTTCTTACTCCCTCCACTGGTATCATACTTGCCCCAGATAAATATAATGCCAGTTAGAAGAAGAGTGGAAAGAGTTTTGAGATCAAATGAGGGAGAGACCAGGCTGAGCTGGAAGAATCAAAGCCAGATTCACAGAAGAGGCAGCATTTTGTCCATATCTTCAAGTATAGGCAAGATGTCAACAAGGGAAATGGGAGTGGGGGATTCTAGGACCAGAGAATAGTGGGAACCAAAGGCACCCAAGTGGGATAGTGTATAAGAGAGGTTTGGAGAACAGCAAATAGTGAAGTTTGTCAGGAGTTCAGAGTGTGTAAGAGTAGGAACAATGTGAGCCAGTAGTTCTTAAGGGAGTTATGTTGTTGTTTCAGTCATGTCTGACTCTTTGTGACCCCATTTGTGATTTTCTTGGCAAAGATACTGGAGTGGTTTGCCATTTCCTTCTCTGGTTCATTTTTATAGATGAGGAAACTGAGGCAAACAGGGCTAAATGACTTGCTCAGGGTCACATGGGTAGTAAATGTCTGAGGCTGTATTTGAACTCAGGTCTTCTTGACTCCAGGACAGGTACTAGCATGTTACATCTAGACTGTAGAAGGCCTGGAATGCCAGGCTAAGGAGATTGAATTTTATTCAATAGATAATGGAAGGCTACTGAAGTTCTATCACGTTGGAGTGATACTGTTAGAACTTTGCTTTAGTAAGATTAATTTCACAACAGTGGTTTGTGAGAAGGAAGCAACTGGAAGAAGGAAGACCTGTTAAAAAGTTATTGCATGTGAGAGGTGAGGATCTGACCTAGGGTTATTGCAGGGATAAAATTCACAGGACTTAACAGTTATTTGAATGGATGGAGGGAGGTAGAGAGAAAAATTTTAAATGGCTCTCAAATTAGGAGGGTGGGTGACTGGAAGACTGGTGAAACCATTGCCAAAAATTAGAAAGTCAAGAAATAGTGCAGGTTTAGGGAGAGAGGTGATTTATTTCCATTTTAGATATGTTTAATGTTTAGACATTTGAGATACTGATGGGAAATCCAAGTAGAAGTCTAGTAGTCAGTTGAAAATTTGAGTCTGGAGTTGGGGAGAGAGGTCAGAGCCAGAGGTGTAAACTTGGAAGTCAATCAATAAGTATTAATTAAGCACCTACTGTTAGCCATTAATTGTGTTAGGCACTGAAGATAGAGATATAAAGAATGAAACATCTCTATTTGCAAGGAACTTACATTCCAAGGGGTCACTAATATAGAATTAATTAATAGTTGAAGCTGTAAGAATAAATGACATCACAATTAGAGAGGTATGAAGGGAGTAACTTGTATCAGAGCCTTCTGAATTGGGAAAAATCATATGGGGGCCCATTTTATCTTTGATCAGATGATGTACCATATGAGATAGAGACTTTCGCCTAGTAATTCTATCTAGCAAATTCCAAGGCTCTCATTTCACATTTTGGATAGTAGAATTTTTTTTTGTTTTATTTTTTAAAAAATCAGTTTTAATGATGCCATTTGCTTTTTCTCATCATAAGTTATTTCTGGATACACCATTCCCACTTTTCTGCCAGACAGTTGGAATTTGACAGTGATGGCAATTGAATATTTGAGTGGTTAATTAACTTCTAGTCCTATCAGTTGCTTCATAGATTTCATGATAACACAAATGGCAGATATAAAATGTCTGCACAATTATCTTTATTGTGCATATTTAAGTTGATAAAGAGTGCCTCTATTTTAGGAGCATATCCATTAGAAATGGATAGAAACAGATAGAAACCTATGCAGTTATTGTAGCAAACTTTTCATTTCTAAGTTTTTCAATTCAAGTCACTGGTTAAATAAGTGTTAGTGCTGTAGATTGGTGTATCAAATGTAAAGATGTAGAACTATGAAAAATTTAAAAATATTTATATGATATTTTTCTGTGAAACATACATGTAGCATTTATCTTTGTTTTTAATCTTGAAAAGGAAATTTGATTTATGCAAAGCATTATGAAATTGATTTTGTTTATTTTACCAGTCAAGTTGGATGTCTGTCTTTCCTGAATAATATATATCACATGAGTTTCTCTCATTCCTATCAGATTTAATATCCGTTAGTATCATTAAGTATTTTCAGAACTAAGATCTAAAAATGAAGGTTAGACATTTATTACTTGAGCTTCTTCTTTTAAAAACAAGATTTTTTATATTATTCTCAGGCAGTAGAAATATTGTTTAACTCTGTTCACAAGTACAGGGTGTCCCAAAACTCTTAGTGCAGTTTTAGATCGTAAGGATCAAAACTGCACTAAGACTTTTGGGACATTCTGTATGTCATTTAGCAGGAGATGATTTATAAACTGTAAAAAGAATATTAGTGTAAGATCAATATGTCCATTTTCTTCACTTCAACTACAACTTACTCTTCTAAATAAGGGTGGCAACTGTAGTAGACAGCATGCCACACTATGGAACTTTCAAAAACTTCCAGAAATGCTGTCACAGTGACAAAAAATGATATAGAAATGTGATTTTTGTCTTTAGTGATTAGTTTGGTGCTATTATAACATAAACACCAAGTACTTGGAAAAAAATCATGGACTTTAACAAAAAAAAAACCGACAAGAAAAATGTTAATAACTTCTGACCTGTGTGCCCTGTTTCCCAGTGCTACAAAATGTTTTGGTTGTTTTTTTTTTGACTCGGCAATGGGGTTAAGTAACTTGCCCAGGGTCGCAGAGCTAGTAAGCGTTATGTGTCTGAGGCTGGATTTGAACTCAGGTCCTTCTGAATCCAGGGCCAGTGCTCTATCCACTGTACCACCTAGCTGCCCCCCTACAAAAATCTTTATAATACTAACCTATATATATATATATATATATATATATCTCAGTCATCCTTATTTAAAGATATGAAAAGGGAAGAAGCAGACTTTTATAAGTGATATTCTCCAGCAGACCATGGCTTTACAATCACACAATTAATTGACTGAAGGGATGAGGGTGGAAGGGAGGAGGTGAAGGAACAAACATTTATTGAGCTCCTACTATGTGCCAGGTACTATGCTAAGGACTTTACAAACATTTTCTCACTTGATCCTCTCAGCAAACCTGTGAGGTAAGGACTATTATTATCCCTATTCTATGTGAACTGAGTAAACTGAGACAGACAGAGATTACATGACCTGCCCAGGGTCACACAGCTGGTAAGTGTCTAAAGTCAGATTTGAACTCAGGTCTTCTATTCTCTGCACCATTTGGCTGCCAAGATAATACAAGGTCTCCTTGTGCTTCTTGTTTATTGATTATAGGAAGGTATTTGATTTGGTGGAGAGAAGTGCCACCTGAAAATATCTTCTCAACCAAGGTCAAGCATCACCCACGACTCCTTGACCTGCCTCATCAGAGATAGCACTTTTTTTATTCAGTGATCCTCTGATTCTTAATACCTGGGGTGACATATGTAAAACAGCTGTGCTCACTGGAGTTATTTTTGACTGTCATGGTGACTGTCCAGCACAGAGTCCAAACAGAAAAGATGGATGTTCTCTCTATATAGATGGGTGTTCTTGTTTGTGCTGATCTTGTTGTGGTATTGTGTTGATTACAAGCCTCAGAACACTGCAGAACCTCCTAAATGATAGCCATAGTCAGTCAAAAGCATTCTGCCTCAGTTTTTGCCATACAGGAAAAGCCAAAAGGATAAAGAATTGCTGTTGCCTGTACTGTGATGTGCAGTTTAATGGTCATGCTATAAAACTCACTGTTTAGAAGAAGCATCTTGAGCAGAATCTGCCCAGAGATAGTGCACTGGGCTTGGAGTCAAATGTAAGGAGAGCTGGCTGGATTACTTTGGGGAAATTACAGAGTTTTTCATGACTTTCCAAGTGAAAGGTCCTTTTTTTTAACATCAGGCTGTGGAGTTCCACAGTCTCTTCAGAATTCAAGTTTCCAGTTGCCCATAGAGGCATGGAGGGCTATGTAGATGGTCATGAATAAGCTACAGCACCTTACTGCACACTGTAGTAGTTTTAAAAAAATGTAAGAGATTGTGACCAAAAAATAGGGTGGATCACTTCATGCGGTGAGAGGGAGGGATAGCCAGTAGATAGTCCATGTGCCTCCAATTTCATTCCTGAACTATCAAGCAAGCTGGAGGAAGGCAGACCATCAGATGCACCGAGTGGACCTTCTGTAGAGGACGTACGGCAAGTCGTCCAAAGGAGTCACGTGGGCTGAGTAGATACTGGATGGGTTGTAGTTGGAGAGGTAATAGTCCCATCAATGAAATCATTGATCCATCGAAGTATTATAATGAGAATATTGTATTTGTAGTTTTCTACCTATCATTAAAAAAAAACCAATACCCGTGTTAAGTCCTTATAAAAGAAACACAAAATATTTTGTTAATCATTATTTACTTTAATATCTAGGAAAAAATTTCCTCAGAGAGTAGTGAAAATAAAGATTTATTTACAAATTTAGACAATAAGTTATGTTCATCTTCTTACAAGAAAAAACAGGTAATGGTTTTCGTTCAAATTACAGATGTGTCTAAATTAATTATCTGCCTTCACATAAATCTGTGACTGAAGGCTTACTTGTCTTAATAGATGATGTTTGGTGTAATCACTAATTAAAAGTAGGTCTTATGGACATATTCATCTTATAATATTTGTCTTATGAAATTTGAATAATATGTAATGTTTGCTAAGTAATCTACATACATTATCTCATTTGATGTTCACAACAATCCTGTGAATTAAATATAGATATTATTATCCCAATGTGGGTAGAGGGGGTTGAGTACCATGATTTCTTCTGTGTGGTGCTCCTGGTATGAAAACTCCCTCCAGCAAGGCAGATCCATTTTACAGATGAGAAAACTGATGCTCAGAGAGGACAAGAAACTTATTTCTTGCTTTACATGTAGTAAATATTGGAGGAGGAATTTGAAAACAGTTTTGATCAAATTCCAAATTCTACATCCAGAATTCTTTCCAATAAGGCATCTTGCCTTATTGTCTTTACCATTCTTTATATAGTAGATACTTGACTTCAGGGCTTGTCACTGTATCTATACCTAGAGAAATTACAAATTCTAGGCCCTTTAGGTCTTAATTTAAGTAGTAACTGGTTTATCTGGTTATTTTAGGGTAAGGTAACACACCCCCAACTAATTCTTTTCATAGCAACAACAATATATGTATTTTCCAAATTTTAAATTACTATATATCAACTACTGTGATGATGATGATGATGATGATAAAATGTAGTTCTGTTTTGTTTAAAAGAAATTTTATTTCCTGAATTGTATATCTGAACATCTTGGATATATGTCGTACATACAACATATAACATATCTAAATATTTAGGCTGGTTTCTGTGTGTATGTATGTGTGCGTGTGTGTGTGTGTGTGTATTTTCAGAAACCAGCCTATATCCTTAGACCTATCGTCTAATGGCGGATGAGCCCTGTCCATCTGTTTGTTCCTTAAGGGAACAAATACTTGACTTTTACTACTGTCATCCATCTTTTAAATTATCCTGATTTTATATACCCCCTAAAAGTTCTGGATTTATTGATCCCACTCTGTCACATCAACTGTTTCTCATTTTTACTAGTCAGGAAAGGCCTTGGTTGTGAACTCTAAACAGAAGCACTTTTCTTCGCTCCCAGTGAGAAGAGTCTAGCTTTAAAATTCTGTGATTCTTTGATTTCTAGTGAAAACACCACATCTTTTCATCTGGGATTGGGACTGGTGGGCCTGAATGGACAACTACTCTTCCCTTCGTCCTGTCACTAATGTCTCCACCCTGCTCCTTGGCCTACTGATCTCCGCTGTCATTCACACCTACATTTTGTTGTAAAACAAAACAGCCTACTTAATCGTACTTTATTTCCTATCTAACTCAGCCCTGTTCACTCTCAGCATATGGTTTCACCTGCACTCTTGAAACAATGTGGAAGAGTACTTATCTTGTAATCAAGGAAGACCTGGGTTCAAACCTGCCGTCCAGCAGATACTGTGTGGCCATAGAAAGTCATTTAACATCTGATCCTCAGAGGTATTATAAAGACCAAATAAGATGATGTAATCAAGGTGTGTATCATATAGAATGTCCCAAAAATCTTAATGCAGTGTACTTAGTGCACTAAGACTTTTGGGACACTCTGTACCTAGAAATAATTTTAAAAGTAAATGCTAACTACTACTATTACTAGTAGAATTAGAATTATCCAATAGAATATAAACTTCTTGAAGCCAGGGGCTATTTTGTTGTCTTTACATGCCCATCATCTAACACAGTGCTTGCACATAGGTGATTAATAAATGCTTGTTGAATTCCTTTACTACTTTATTGAATTTGTTGGGGTTTCTTCATCTTTCCTTCTTTCTACCTCAAAATATTATTGTGTCTATGCCCATATTTTCTCATTTTTTATTTTTAAATTTTATTTATTTTATTCTAAACTTAAGAAATAAAACAAGCATTTCCATAACACAGTGGAACAGAAAACTGATTGTACGTGAAACTGCAAATCTGTTATATACAACTTGCTATTCCTTTTAAATATATAAAAATAAAGTTATCATGTAACTTTCTTTTTTTCTTTTTCCTTCCTTATCCCTCTCCACCCTAGAGATGACTACCATTAGACACAGACACAGACACACACACACACACACACACACACACACACACACACGTAAAATCATTCTATATATGCTGCTATTTATCAGTTCTTTCTCTGGATGCAGATAGCGTCTTCTTTCATACGTCCTTTGTAGTTAATTTGGGTATTCAAAACAGTCAAAATGACTTAGTGACTCAAAGTTGTTCTTAAAACAACATTGCTGTTACTATATACAGTGTTCTCTTGGTTCTGCTCATTTCACTCTTCGTTATTTTGTGCAGGTCAATCCACATTTTTCCAAGATCATTGAGCTTATCATTTTGTATAGCAAGTAGTTGTCCAACACAATCATGTACTACAACTTATTCAGCCATTTCGCAACTGATGGGCATCCCTGCATTTTCCAGATCTTTGCCACCACAAAGAGAGCTGCTATAAATATTTTAGAGCATATAGGTTCTTTTCCTTTTTCCCTAATCATCTTGGGAAACAGACCTCATAGTGGTATTTCTGGGTCGAAGGGTATAGGCAGTTTAATTACTCTTTGGGCATAATTCTAGATTGTTCTCCAAAATGATTGTATCAGTTCATACTTCCACCAACAAGAAATTAGTGTCCCAATTTTTCCACATCCCCTCCAACATTTGTTACGTTCCCCTTCAATTATTTTAGCCAATCTGGTCAGTATAAAATGATATCTCAAAGTGGTTTTAATTTGTATTTCTCTAATCAATAATAATTTAGAGCATTTTTTCACATGACTATAAATTGTTATGATTTCTTCATCAGAAAACTTCCTGTTCATATCCTTTGACCATTTATCAATTGGCAGATGACTCATATTCTCATAGATTTGACAAAGTTCTTTATGTATTTGAGATATGAGACCTTTATCTGAAAAACTGTCTATAAAAAATTTTTTCCCAAATTTTCTGCTTCTGATCTTGGTTATATTTGTTTTATTTGTGTAAAACCTTTTTAATTTAATGTAGTGGAAATTTTTCATTTTATACCTCTCACTGCTCTCTGTCTCTTGTTTATTCATAAATTATTCACTTATCCATAAATCTGATAGGTAATATGTTTCATGTCCTTCATATTTTTTTGTAATATCTTCCTTTATATCTTGGTCATGTATCCATTTTGACCTTATCTTGGTAAATAGTGTAAGATATTGATCTATGCTCAATTTTTGCCAGACTACTTTCCAGTTCTCCCAAAAATTTTTTGCCAAATAATGAATTCTTGTCCCAAAAACTTAATTCTTTATACTTGTCAAATACAAGGTTACTATATTTATTTGCTGCTATAAATTGTATGTCTACTCTGTTCCACTGATCTATATTTCTGTTTCTTAGCCAGTACCAGATAGTTTTGATAAATATTGCCATATAATATAGTTTAAGATTTGGTACTATTAAACCTCCTTCCTTTACGTTTTTTCATTAGTTACTTTGATAGTCTTGAATTTTTGTTCTTCCTAATGAATTTTGTTATTGTTTTGTTCTAATTCAATAAAATAATTTTTGGTAATTTAGTTGGGATGGTATTGAATATGTAAATTAGGTAAATTTGACATTTTTTTTTATATTGGCCCTGCCTACCCATGAACAATGAATATTTCTCCAATTACTGAAATCTAATTTTATTTGTATAAGAAGTTTTTTTTATAATTTTGTTCATATAATTCCTGGGTTTGTTTGGCAGGTGTATTCTCAAGTATTTTATACTGTCTAGAGTTATTTTAAATGGGGTGTCTCTTACTATCTGTTCTTGCAGGGTTTTGTTTGTGATATACAGGAATATATACCCCTCTTTTCTCTCTCCCTTCTGTCTGATAAGAGGAAGTGTGCTAGGAGGTTGAGAATTTGGAAATAGAAAACAAAATGAATTTTAAAAAAGAATGCAGGTATAGAGTTTAATGTGGGAAAGACAGAGGTCTGTTTCTTCCTATGAGAAAGGACAAGAGAAAGAGCAGGGGATATAAGACAGAGAGGAACAGTAAAGGTGGTGCTCAAGCAGTATCACCCTCAGTCTCTCAGGAATGTTGGATCCAGGCTGTGTGCTAAGAATGGGGGGAGGGGAGAACGGATCATTGATGTTAGACATTTTAATGTGATGAATAAGGGGGATATTATCCATTTACCCTTACAGATCTCTCCCACTTTTTTCAGGGGTATCTCTCTAGGGAGAGAAATATGGAAGAAATGTTTGTCATTCTGACATGTCATGGGATGAAAAAGGATAAGAAACAATGTTCTACATAATTATTGAGAAGAGGAATTCATTGTGCAGTCAATGGTGCCCTAGTGTCATGAATGAGTATAATAATGTACCCTCCTAAATGCCTGATTATCTAACTTACCATGAGATCATAATTTGGGCAGTGGGAAGAACATAGTCCGCTAGGTCTAGGGGAAAATTTAATTAATTACTAATATTGGAAAACTATTTTTAAAAGGGGGAAGGGCAAAACCAGTCAAAGAGGGGAGACCATTATGTCTGATCCATGTATTTGTTTTTAGGTTTTGGGAGTAGAGGGAGAAGATTGAGTAAACTAGTAAAAAAAAAAAGTAGTAAAAAATTTAAATTTAATAGCTGTTGTTTATTTTTTTATTTAAAAAGGTTCTGTTTGAAAGTACTATAAGGTAGGAGGATTTTTTTCTGATCTGAGCAACAGATTTAAAAATATACAGGCTTCTAAGGACAAAAAATATATATATGGTACTTATTCATTAGCCTGTATATGAAATTAAGCAACCTCCTGCATCAGAGTGTCTAGCTGATTTTAGATATGTCTAGATACAAGAAAATAAGGAAAAAGGAAAAGGAAAAAAAGGAAATTAATATAATGTCAATTTCATATTGAATCTTTATAATACTGAAATTAAAGTATATATTAATTAAAGATAAATATACTTTGATCCATGTACACAGCAAAAAATGGGTCAGGAACCAGGCTAACCTCTCTGCTCCATATTTTCAATTCCATGCTTCCCTTTCAGGGTCTTGTTCCCTCAATTGTCACAGTTCCCCCTGGCTTCTTCCATCTCTTCTTTTGTACCTGTGCTTTCCTTTCTGCTTTCCAGCATACACTGATTTCCCCCATCACAGGAACATTTGCACTTGATCTTATTGGTAGCCATCATCTTGGTTCTCACTTTCCTTTTGCTGTCAGATTTCTTGAGTAAGTTTTCTGTACCTAAAACTATAATTATCCCTTCCACATCCTGGGGTTTAGGGGTGTGACACCCCCAAATCTGGAAGATCTGCGTAAAGTTTTTGCCCCTTTGTACCAGGGAAGAAGTTTGAATTATTATGGTATTAAAAAGATAAAATATAACACTATACATATATTTTATGCATTTCTATACTTTTTCTGTGTCATCTGCTGGCCTTCACATGTTGTCTGTGGCTTTCACAAAACTCCCAAAAAATTCCCATTTCATTTCTTATGCCATCCAGCAACATAGTGAAACCACAATGGGGAAAGTCCTGATGTGGAAGGAGATACCTGTACTTGTTCTCCAAATATTCCTTGTGCTGTCCCTGTCTTTGTACCTTTGCCTACCCCACCCTCTCTGCCCCCCAGCACCTAACTGGTTTCCATTTTTAAATTCACCTATTCAAGTTGTACCTGTCCTTCATTTGGCAATGAATTGTACATCTCACACACCTTGTTATTCTCCACTTGTAACCCCAATACATTCCTGAAAGCTGTATCCTAGGAAGCAGAGTATATTTTTCCATAAGACCAATGTTAAAATTGAAGTTTGGTTTCCTTATCAGAAAGTCAGTCAGTATTATAGATTACAAATATGATGAACAATAAGATAAACAACACAGTACAAGCCTTAAAAATGGGTATAAATCTAGTATACACACTAATTATTTATGGGTCCCCAAAGAGCTAATATATACAGAGCTTAACATAAAAATCGTCCCCATTCTCGCTCCCATTCTTTGTCCTTTGTAAACTTTGAGTTCACATTTTCCAGCAATATTGCTGGGTGGTAGATATACTCCCAGCCTCTGGTCTGCCAGTCCCCACCTCCGTTAGCATTGCCTTTTTTACTTGTGCTGTTACTGAGTCCGTGAAAAGCTCTGTTTCTCTTTGTTGGAAGAGCACACGCAATTTACTTACATTTACCTTATGCTATTAGTCCAGCTTTTTTAGGACTATACAATATTAGCCAGGTAATTCTTCCCCCTGGTACTCTCTTTTCTCTGTGTCAACCTCCTTCACAACCCACTAGGTTAATCCCACTGGGTCAGCGGGAGCTCACTCTGTCCTATTGAGAAAATTTTCCATATGCACATAGCCAGAATCTCTCTAGCCATAGATAAGCAAGACTGCTGGATGTTGCCTTCTGATCACACCTTTTCCCCATTTAAACCAAAAGATCAGACACAAGGTCATTCTGACCCAGTTCTAACTAATGCTAACTAAGGTCAAATGTGCTAGGCTGGGCCAGGCTCAGGATTTGAATAAAGTGAGACACTCACATCATCCAACACTTAACCAAAAAAAAAAGTTTATTTTTGCGACACCAATACAGCACTGGGTCAGGCAGATGCAGGCCCCTCCCCTCCGTACAGAAACACATAATGGTCAGAAGCATGTGTTGACTTTCACGGCAGGGAGACATCCATTAAATCTGAGGCTCACTGACTCCCTGCACACTGTCTTTTTCCTACCCTATACAACTGAGAAGCCACATCAGAGGCTCAAACCTCTGTTCTCTGGACCAAAAAAAGCCTCAGAAATAGCCTTTTAGCGAAAAATTAGCCCAGCCTACATGACCAGGACCCTAGTAGATATTGCTGCTATCACAGGACCATTAGCGCAGCTTTGAGAAGAGTTTGAAAGATGAGAATTACTAAGGCAAGAACAGGATCTTGACTGTCCAGAATGTTGTTAGAGTCATCTGTGCAGGGATATGAAGAGACTGAGCGTGCTGTTATTGACTTTCCTGTGACTACTTTCTTATGCCTTCTTATCTATCTCTTCAACTAAATTGTCAATCCTGGAGGGTAGGGACTTTCTCTGATTTGTATCCCCACAATGCTTTGCACATCAGAATTTATGTTCATGTCATCTCCTCTGTTAGAATGTAAGCTCCTTGAGGGCAAGTTCCATTTTATTTTTGTCTTTGTACGTCCGATGCCCTGCATATGTTTATTGTTCTGTCATTTCAGCCATTTAGGGTTTTCTTGGCAAAGATACTTAAGTGGTTTGTCACTTCCTTCTCCAGCTCATCTTACAGATAAGGAAACTGAGGCAAACAGGTTTAAGTGACTTTCCCAGGGTCACACAGCTAATAAGTGTCTGAGACCAGATTTGAACTAAGGAAGATGGGTCTTCCTGACTCCAGGCCTCGCGTTCTCTCTACTGTTCCATCTAGCTGCCCTTAAAAGGACCTACCTCACAGGGCTGTTGTCAGAATCAAATGAGATAATACACATAAAGTGCTTTGCACACCTTAAAGTGCTACATAAATGGCTAGGTATTGTTATTATTGCGATAAGCTTCAAGAAAGGCTTATATCCATTAATTTATATGAGTTTTTTTAAACTGACTTCCATAATAAAAAATTTATTTATACTGTACTCTAATGACAACTATAGGTACTGAATAGGAAATTAAAATAGCCAGATTAAATAGTTTATAATACATATTATGCCAAATGGCAATGTGAGGGATCTAAAAATGAACTCACTTTATTCAGAGCTAATTCTTAGCTCATTAGAACTTCTCTGTACATATGAGAAGTGTAGCATCATTAGTTACAAGGAAAGAAAAACTTCCTTTCCTGATTGGGGAGCCCTAGTTTCTGTTTACAATTCAGACTCGTCCAACATTATTCATCTTTTCATCCTCCATTATGACCTCTTGTGTGATGTCAGTTGTAAAGTTGGGTAAAGCCAGGCAGTCAGTCCTCCAGAAAAAGGGGCTGATTGAAATCCGGGGATTACCCTAAAGGACCCCAACACACTTAAGCCAATGGAGCCTCAGAAACACGGAACAGGTAAGTCTGGTCATCAATTCCACACCTCTGGACAAATTGGGTCTCCTTTTTGAGGGCTCAGCTTTTTGTGTGTGTTTTGCCACCCAGCAGTTTTAGTGATGGTCTTTTGTGCTTCCCTAATACTTTCTTTTCAACTTTCTGATTTTCCTCATTTGCTTCATTCTTAAAATGTGGGCTTCTATATTTACCTAGATAGACCAGCTCCAAGTTACTCTGCTTCCATGGAAACCACCTCCCAGGATGGTCCACGCTGTGACAGCCCTGGGGACACAGGTGAGTACAATACAGGTCCACTTTAGAAGCCCCTAAGATTACTTCCATGAAGGTAGAGGCTAGCACTTTCCGCCTCTCATGTAATACAAATGCTGAACTGTGGAATTTTATTATTTGTCTTGATTAAAAAATACAATTATTGGAATATATATATCATGGCTTTGATCTCAAACCACTTTTTACAATGATCATATTAATTTCTCTTTGCTAATATTGAACCTACTTTCCTCTTATCTCTATTCCTTTCCTTAATTCAAAGTTCTTTTTAGCATTTTTCTCTCATGTTTCATGGTTTGAAGAGACTGTTCTAAGAAGTACTCTCCATATTTTGAGTTCCCCTGTCTTATGCTTCATTATTAGCTCAATAGTTAGGCTATTTATACCTCATATTTGATATAGGCAGTGAAGTAGCATAGTAGATAGAGCACTGAACCTGAAGTCAGAAAGACCTAAGTTCAAATCCTGCCTCAGACGTTTCTAGCTATATGACCCTGGGCAAGTCATTTAACCTCTGTTTGCCTCAGTTTCCCTATGTGTAAAATGGGAACAATAATAATAGCACCACCTATCCTTGTTATGAGGATCAAAATGAGATACCGTATGTAAAGTGCTTTGCAAATCTTTTAAGTGTGATATAAATGGTAGCTATTATCATTTCCTTTGCTTTTGTGGAGGAGTCAGAAAACATTTCTTGGGGAAAACATTTAAATGGCTGGCATTCATTTCTTGTTTTATAAAATGGTATCTTGTTTGGTCCACTGAAATCTCTAGCATTTGACAAGAATATGGTCCTTAAAGATAATAATTCCTTACATTTATATAGTGATTTTCAGTTACAAAGTGCTTTATGTACATTGTTATCATTTCATCCCCACAATGAGGTAGAATATAAGTATTATGATCTCCACTTTAGACATGAAGAAGCTGAGCCCCAGCTAAGATCAGTCATTTGTCCAAGGCTACATGGTAACAAGTGCTGGCGTCGAAATCTTTAACTTCTTTCTAAGCCCATGTACTACTGCCTCCCCCAAACAAAGAATTTTCGGTTTACTTTGTTTGTATTTGATATTACTTGTATGTGTATGTATCATTTCCCATAATAGAACATAAGCTTCTTGAGGACAGGGACTGAGTTCATTGCTATTCATTTTCTGTTTACTTTGTTTATATTTGATATTACTTGTATCTGTATATATCATTTCCCATAATAGAACATAAGCTTCTTGAGGACAGGGACTGCTTCATATGCCTGTCATAGAGTAACCCCTGACAAACGTTTGTTGATCATTTGATTGATTGATCAATCCAAGGTTGTGTCTGACCACAAATCTGATATTCCTGCCATCCTTCCACACTGTCTCTACACCTCAAGTGCTAAGTTGGTTGGTGCTTTTCTTCCAGTTGCACAACAATGCTGCCTTTAAAAAAAAGTGTTATGAGATCTTGGTTGGTGGGGAGTGCCTCACGAGGCATCTCTGCCCATGGAGGAGGAGGTGAGAGAACCTGCTTCTGGGATATCCAATGAGGAAGAGTTAGGAAAGTACCCGGGAGAGGCTGTGGACCACCCAGAGACCCCTTCTGGTCTGTTGAGCAAATGAGAGGCTCTTTGGTTGCGGAGGTATTCAAAAATGAGATCAGTTTATTTTCTTTGACTTTGAAAGGATGTGCTCCAAAACAGAAAACCAGAGGGCAGAATCAGTTCCAGATTATGTTGTTGTATGTCACAGGTCTGGGAATATCAGCTTTGAATTTCTTAGTTTTTGAAGGCTGATCATCTAAAGAATATTCATTCTGTATTTTGATTGAAATATAGGTCAAGATATAGAAGTTGCAGAAAATAATGAGGATTCCTCACAAAGTCCTGATGACAGACTGTCAGAAACTACAGAAGGTGATGATGAGAAGCAATATAATGATGAATATGTTGGGGAAAATGTTGCACCACTGGAGTTAATGACAGAGGTAAATTTGCTTATATGTTATTATATATGTGAAAGTCATGTTGTTACATCTTTGCAAATAATAATTTTTTTAAACTTACCTGTGCAGACATTTACCTGGCCACCATCTTTGGGACCCACTTCCAGATTCTTCCTGGAGTTTCCATGTTGTGCTGATGGCAGCACTAATTGAGGAAGGAGCTCAGGGCAAAGTGGAGTTATACTTCAGCAGCTCTGCTTCCTCTCACTTAAGATTGCCTTGGGATGTGTCCTGAGGGCCATCAACATGGCCTTTACTCTCACTGTTTGCTCAATGTTCACTTGGACCACAGTGCCTTTTCTCCTCCCCTTGGATTTCAAATTCTTATCTGTATTTTAAAGCCCAACTCAGATTTTCTTTTGCAACTCTCTAATGTACTTAATCATATAATATTTTGTGTTACAGTTGTCTTATATTATAGTTTATGTCTTATCTTCCTACTAGATTAACTCCCTGAGTTAGACATGATGTTATCTAAATTGTATAAGGCATAACAGTAACTGCATCCAGATGCTTAATAATGAAGAAAAAAAAGAAGGGGGTGGGAGAGATAGAGAGCAGGATGAGGGAAGAGGAGACATGAAATATGTTTAGTACTTTTCTCTGCCTGTTTTTTTTTTAACTTCTTTCCCACTAACACCAGTTAGAATTAAATACCTTATTTGTGAAACTTGAATCTAGGCATCCCAATGTGCTAGATACTTCTGTAGAACATTTATTGACATGGCAGCCCTCCAGGATGTATCTTAAGATGAAACAGCATATTAGAACATAAAACTTACATGAACATGAAATGACCACTTTGTTGGGGAGAGAGAGGAAGTCCCCCCTTTTTTCAGGTTCAGCAGCCAGATCCAGAATCCCAGATCCATAGTTAGGAGGGTGCCTTGAAACTAATTTGATCCCAAACTCATTACACTGTAGAGAAGATTTAAGCAAAGAAGAGTTAAGCATCTTGCTTGGAGACATCCAGGTAACAAGTGGCAAAGCCCCATGGGTTTTGACCGCAGGTCTCAATTCCAATTCTAGTACTTTTCCCCCCACAACTACCCTACCTGGAAAGGAGTGAGATATACTTACTCCCTATATTTGTCCAATTGTTTTTATTTATTATATTTAACATGGATATTTGAAAAGTCTAGTCATGACCCAACCCATTTACTAAGTCATCTGTTTAGTTAAAAATTAAATATGAACACTTTGTTTTTACTGTCATCATTTAGTATGTCTAAGCTGCAAGAAAGGTTAAGATAATGAAAATTTGGCTTAGCTACTAATTCACTTGTGTCTTCAGGAAAATTATAATTTATAATACATAGTTTTTATGTTTGAAAAATAAAGATAATTTTTCTTGCAACTAGATTTTTTTGAAGTGTTCTGAGATTCCTGGGTGAAGGATTAAATAGACAAAATATTACCTTCCTTCCTCTTGTTATCACAGAGACTTGAAAGGTATGAATAAATGATCCAGTTTTGGGGACTTTCTTAAAAAAAACTCTTCCCTTACTCCTTTAACCAGGGGTGGGGAACCTGTAGCTTCGTGGCCACACGTGGCCCTCTAGGTCCTTAAGTCAAAGACTGGAAAGGGCCACACTTGAGAACCTAGAGGGCCACATGTGACCTTGAGGCTGCAGGTTTCCCCCCCATGCCTTAAACAAAAGCTTAAGTTCAATAACAGAGGTGTAGTAATACTAATATAAAACATCACTTCATTCTTTTTTTTTCTTTTTGGTGAGGCAGTCAGGGTTAAGTGACTTGCCCAAGGTCACACAGCTAGTAAGTGTCAAGTGTCTGAGGCCAGATTTGAACTCAGGTCCTCCTGATTCCAAGGATGGAGCTCTATCCACTGTGCCACCTAGCTGCCCCCTCACTTCATTCTTAACATATTGTCTACAGAATAGATTTTGGTTATACAAAAGCATATTACCAAAATGTAGCAAACCGAATTGCTGTACTGTTGACTACATTTACATCTTCAACTTTGCTTCTTCACAATTCAAAAGCAATAGGTGATGTCAATTTGTATGCTAATGAAAATGCATGGTTGCAAAAATTTTACTTAAAATGGTTAAGTCCTTTTATACCTATGTCACTGTGCCATACATTTTGGAGTATAAAATAAATGTACACCAAGGAGAAGTTTCCTGATGCTATCTTCCCTGATTATTGATGCTGCTTTCTTCATGAACTGAAGCTCTTCATTGCACAAATCTTAGTTCTCAGAAATAAGTGGAAAATTATTAAATGTTAATACTTATATCATTTAGGTTTTGGTCGTCAACTATAGAAAAAAATCTAAAATATTTTCTTATGAAAGTAAATTATTACCACATCCCTACTATGAAATTTCATGGGGGAAGAAGAATTTCTTTGGCATTCTTCCATTAAAAGTAATAATGCATAAGAAAAGTGAATAGGAAAAAGCTATTTTAATCCATATTATTTTAAATCATAATTATATACATTTTGGTCTTTGCTTCCAGCTCAATAGAAATATACAGTGTGAATTCAAATAATTTGACCACTTCAGGAGATTTATTAGTCTTCTGATCAGGACCCATCTGTAGTTGTGCCTATGCTCATGATTTTATCGTTAAGTGGTTGGAAGGAGGCTGTTGAAATGTAGCTTAGTTGAAAAAGATTCCTTTAAGCAATCTTCATTTAGGTAAAGGAACTAAGTTACTTGTTATGCAAGGCCCTGTAACTATGATGGAAGTGTTGCCCATTTTCAAAGAAGAGGTATATTCATCCATCATGACATCTTTTTGTAGTAAAAACTCACTCATGTAGAACTTTATTTTTATTTTAAATAGGTTACTTTTTCCAATTACATGTAAAAACAATTTTTAACATTTGTTTTCTTAAAATCTTGAGTTCCATATTCTCTCCCTTTCCTTCTCGCCTCATTGAGAAGGCATGCAATTTGATATAGGTTATACACATACAGTCATGCAAAACATATTTCCATATTGGTCATGTTGTGAAAGAAAACTCAGATTAAAAAAAACTCCCAAAACATAGAACTTTATAAATACTTTTCTCACAACCTCAATTTGAGGTAGGTAAGTAAAAAAAAAAAGTATTATTGTGCCTGTTGTATAGAGGGGGAAACCAAAATTCTGAGGGGTTAAATGACTTGCCTGTAGACACAGAGCTAATAAGTACTAAGTCAAGTCAACAAGCATTTCTTAAGCACCTTCTATATACCAGACAGTGGGCTAAGCACTGAGCATGCAAAGAAAGGCAGAAACAGCCCCTGCTCTGAAGGATCTCACAGTCTAATCTAATAAATGATACTGAGGCAAAATACAAACTCAGGACTCCTGATTCCAAGTCTAATATTCTTTCCACAATAGATATCAGACTATCTTTCAAATATATTTATATTTATAAATCCTTGTGATTTTAATATTATAAATAATTTATAATATTTGGTTTGTCATTCTGTTTTAATGTTAAATATATATTGTTTATTTATATTCAACAATCACATCAAAATTTTTTAACATTTATCTTTTTAAATTTTGAGTTCCAAATTCTCTCCTTTCTATAGACCCCTCCCCCACCCCTTGAGAAGGTAAGCACCATGATATCAATTATACATGTGAAATCATGCAAAACATATTTCCATATTAGCCATGTTGCCAAAGAAACCATTCCTCCAAAATAAAACCAAGAAAAATAAAGTGAAAGAAGTATGTTTCAGTCTGTGTTCGGAGTTCATCAGTTCTCTCTCTCTGGAGGTGGATAACATGTTTTATCATAGGTCTTTTGGAATCATCTTGCGTCACTGTCTTAATCAGAGTAGCTCAGTCTTTTACAGTTGATCGTTACACTATTGCTGTTATTGTGTACAGTTTCTTCTGGTTCTTCTCACTTCACTTTGTATCAGTTCATTAAAGTCTTCCCAGGTTTTTCTGAAATCATCATTTCTTATAGCACAATGGTAATCCATCACAATCATATACCACAACTTTTGTTCAGCCATTCCCTAATTGATGTACAATTCTTTGCCACCACAAAAAAGGTGCTATAAATATTTTTGTGCAAATAGGTCAGTTTTCCCTTTCATTTGTTCTCTTTGGTACATAGACCTAGTATTTCTTGGTCAAAGTGTGTGCACAGTTTTATAGCCCTTTGCACATAGTTCCAATTTCTCCAGAATGGCTGGACCAGTTCACAACTCCACCATTACATTAGTGTCTCAATTTTTCCACATCCCTTCCAGCATTTGTCTTTTTCCCTTTTCTATTATGTTAGCCAATCTGACAGGTGTGAGGTGATACTTCAGAGTTGTTTTAATTTGCATTTCTCTAATCAATAGTGCATTTTTTATGCAACTGTTGATAGCTTTGATTTGTTCTTCTGAAAGCTGCCTGTTCATCTCCTTTGATCATTTATCAATTGGGGAATGGTCTGTTTTTTTATAAATTTGGCTTAGGACCTTATATATTTGAGAAATGAGGCCTTTGTAAGAGAAATTTGCTATAAATTCCCTCCCCCCCACTTTCCTACTTTCCTTCTAATCTTAGCTTATTCTGTTTTTACGATAAATTTTTTATGTCCTCAGTTAAGTCTGATTGTAGTCATGCTTTAGCCCATTGTCCATTAACAGTTAAAACACTGTCTTTTAGTAAAAAAAAAAAAATTATGTAAGCATCTGCCTTGGCATTCTGCCTACTTCATTTTGTGGTGAACAATGCAGCCAGAAATAGGATGTTTTCATGATTGACAGCTATAAGTAATGTTTATTCTTCTCCAGCACTCCTTCAGTGGATCCATGTTTTCATTGATTCTCCTATTTATTGCTTTCATTTGAATTGTCTTAGGAAGATTCTGAAGATCACCTGGCAGGATAAGATACCAGACAGTGAGGTCCTTTCTCACACCGAACTGCCAGACATTCAAACTCTAATGCAGAGAGCGCAATTCCAATAGGCTGGCCACGTTGTTCAAACACCAAACATACACTTGCCAAAAAGACTGTTTTATGGAGATCTCACACAGGGTAAGTACTCACATGGTGGTCAGAAGTGATACAAGGACACTCTCAAGGTCTCTCTTAAGAACTTTGGAATTGATTGTGTGACATGGGAGACTCTGGCACAGGACCATTCAGCATGGTGTGCCCACATCAGAGAAAGTGCTATGCTCTATGAGCAAAGCAGAATTGAAGTAGCTCAAAAGAAATGAGAGATGTGCAGATTTAGAGAATCCACCCCGAATGTTCACATGGACTATTTGTGTCCAACTGTGGTAGAGCATTCTGAGCTTGTGTCAGTCTGATCAGCCACAGTCAAATGCTCTGTAACTTGACTCTAATATAGTGATGTCATTTTGGTCCCCTTCAAGAACAGAGGACAACAACCAACACAATCCTCATGTTTACTCTAACCTATCTACTATGCTTCTGATTCACCTCTTGTCCATGACACAGAACCTCATGACTTCCCATTAGGAAAGGATATTAGCAGCCACATAGTCAAACCCATAACCAAGCAAGAATCCCTTCTACAAAGGAAGAGAAGTCCAGCCTTTGTTAGAAGACCTTAAAAGAGGGGAACTCTTGTCCTACAGAGGTAACCCATTTCACTTTCTACTTGCCCTGCTTGTTAGGAGTATTTCCTTATAACAAGCCCAAATTTATCTCTTTGCTAATTCTACATGTTGTTCCTCTACAGTCAAGCAGAACAAATCTAATTCTTTTGTGTTGTAGCCTACCAAATACTTGAAGATAGTTATTGTTTCTCCCTGAGCATTCAGGCTGACATTTCTAGGTCATTCATCTGATCCTCAGATAGCATGAAATCTAAACCCTTTACCATCCTGGTTGCCTCTTCTCTGGATGGTCTACAGCTTATCAATGAACTCTTAAAATGTAATGCCCAGTACTGAATACAAAACTCAAGATTTAGTATGACCAGCATAGATTACAGTGGTACTATCACTGCCTTTTTCCTGGCAGTCATGCCTCTCTTAATATAACCCCAAATCACACTACTCATTGAGCTTGGAAATAAGGTAAAATCTATACAGTTATCCCTTCCATGTTGGGGGGCTGGGGGAATAGGGGCGTGGTGCCCCCTTAATCTGTAAAATCCAAGGAAAATTTTTTATCCCTCCCTTCATACTAGAGAAGTCTGAATTTTTTTTCTTTTTCTTTTATGTAGTGTTTACAGTACCTTATTGTAAAATTTGGGTTAAGTAGTTGGTCATAGGCTTTGTGTCATCTGCTGGCCTTTACATGTCATCTGTAGCTTCCACAAACCTCCCAAAAAGTTCCCATCTAATTTTGAATGCTGACCCTCGATATATTGAAACCTCAATGGAGAAAGTTGAGATGTGGAAGGGATAACTGTACCTCATTTTCAGACCAGCTGCTGGATATACCTCTTTCATCCTGCAAGATGAAGAAAATGAGAAATTGATGTTTTTTAACCTAAGTGGAAGACATTACATTTATCCCTACTGCATTCCATGTCATTAAATTCATCCCAGTTTTCTAACCTGTCAATATATTTTGGAGCCTTACTCTGCCATCTAGGGTATTATCTATTCCTCTTCATTAGATTATAAGTTCCTTGAAGGCAGGGACTGTCTTTTTTTTAACAAGGCAAAGATTTTATTAACCTTTTTTCAAACTTCAATCCC
Source organism: Vombatus ursinus (assembly GCF_900497805.2). Lineage (NCBI taxonomy): Eukaryota > Metazoa > Chordata > Mammalia > Diprotodontia > Vombatidae > Vombatus > Vombatus ursinus. The sequence goes on along the minus strand of NW_020954557.1, from coordinate 46,051,738 downwards.
AGGCTTGTTCAGTGTGGTTAGGCTGCAAAGAATGAAATGTATATAAGCAATAAATGAAGAGAACAGAATGGAAACAGAACTGTGCAGATGACCAGAGATCACCTTCGGGGTTGAAGATAGACAGGATAAAGATAGGAGAATACTCAGGGTAGCATGATGGCAGCCAGAGAGGAAGCCGGAAATGATGCCTGGCCCCAGGGACTGTCTTTTGCCTCTTAATTTTATCCCCAATGTCTATCATAGTGCCTGGCACATATTAGGTGCTTAATACATGAGTATTCATTGACTAGTTTTGTGTCATCTGCAGATTTAATAAGAATTTCATCTATGCCTTTTCCCCATCATAGATAAAAATGTTAAACAGTGAAGCCAAATGTAGACCACTAAGGAATTCCATTGGAGACCTCCTTCTAAGTTGATATTGAACAGTTAATATTCTTTGAGTCCAGTCATTCAGCTAATTCTGAATTCATGTAATTATACTGTTGTCTAGCCCACAACATTACATCTTTTCCACAAGAATAGCAGACGAGACTAAATTTAGTTAAATACTTTGCCAAAATCTAGTAAACTATATCTGCACCTTTCTCCTGATCTACCAATTAGTAATCTACCTGTCAAAATGAGGTTAGTCTGGAATGACCTATTTTTATATAGTCATGCTGATTTTTTGGGATTACATATCCATTTTTAGATACTCATTAACCACCACTACTATTATAAAATAACACATTATAGAATTTTGCTAGGAATCACAGCTAAACTTATTGTTAGCAGATTCCATTCTCCCCCTTTTTTTAAATTGAGACATTTATTCTTCCTTAATCTTTGGATACTTCTCTTATTAGTGGCTTATCAATTACTCCTACCAGTTCTTTCTATTCCTGAAGATATAACTCATCTGGAGCACATAACTTGAGCTCATTCATTGTTAAGTGCTCTTTTAATATCTTACTTATCTTGGGTATCAGTTCTCTCTTAGCAATTTTTGTTCTGTCCTTTCCAATTCTTTTCTTTTATCAACTCTTACTTTACTTGTAATATTTCAGCCACTGGAAAGGATAAAATAAAAATGGCTAACAGGTCGTCGATATCCAAGAGAGATAAAGAGATATTAAGTTCTTTCTTTTTTTGAAGAGGAAATAAAGTAAATTGTTAGAAACTCTTTTGTTCAATTATATGCTAACAAAACTGATATCTTAAATAAAATGGGTGAATATTTATACAAATATAAAATTGCCATATAAATAGAACAAGAAATGGAGGATTTAAACAAGCCTACCTTAGAAAAAATAAATTTAATAAACTGTAAATGAGCTTCTAAAGGAAAAAACCATAGACCCAGATGGATCTACAAGTAAATGAACATTGAACTCCTCCAACACTGTTTGCAAAAATAAAGAAGGCATCCTACCAAACTCTGCCATGCCCTGCCTTTGTATCCTGTCTGTCTCTTGCTAACTGACCCTCCTTACATTTTCTACACCTGGCTTTTAAAAACCTAAGGTAGTTCTTGTGTTCCCTGTGTCACCCTGTTGGTCTCTTCAGACAACCCCCCTTTTTCTTCCTTATTGTAGTTGTTCTTCTTTCTTCAAGGTTTCACTGTTGAGAGCTTGCTATCCCACTTAGATTGACTTCTGTAAAAATAGTCCACAGGATCCTATCTTTCCCTCCTTTGAAGCCTTTAAAATCTTTTCTTCCAACATCTATCCCTAGAGGAAATTTATGTCCATATTTCCTTTTCCATATCACAAAGTCAGGAAAAGGAGAGTGGTCACTTTATCATAATCATACTCAACAGCAAGCATTTATTAAGCACTTACTGCATGCAAGGCATTGTGCCTAAGGGCTAGGGATACAGAGAGGCAAAACCCATGATTCTTGCTCTCAGGGAGCTCACATTCTAATGGGAAGGCAACATGCAAACAACAAACATACAAAATATATACAATGTAAATGGAAAGTCATCTTTAAGGGAAAGTTCTGGTTAAATTTGGGGAGGGGTATAATAGGAAGGGCCTTCTGCAGAGAGTGGGCTTGAAGCCCAGTTGGGTGGGAGAGCATTCCAAGCATGAGGAATGGCCCATGAAAAGACACCCAGTGGGGAGATGGAATGTGGCATTTGTGGAATGGACAGTGTTGCTGGATTGTGGAGTGTGTAAAGAAGACTGGAAATGAAAGAAAGGGCCAGATTCCTCTCAAGGTTCCCACTCTTTTCCCTCCAGCAACTGGTTCCTCCTTATTGATAAGAATCAAATCCAGAATCAAAGCTTCCTTTGTGGGTTACTCTACCTTTTGAAGGCTGAAGGAGATGCTAAGCAAGACAAGATCAAGGTTACAGACAAACCACAGAGGAGATCAGCACAGTTATCTTCTAAACCTGCTCTTCCAAAGCCAGAACCCATACCAAAAAGGCACCTGTGAGGAAGGGAAAGAAGTTACCCAAAGAGAAAAAGGGAAAAGCTGACTCCAGTAAGGATGGGAACAACCCTGCAGAGAATGGAGATGCCAAAATAGACCAGGCAACAGTGGGGGGGGGAGGGGGGAGTCAAGATGGTGTAGAAACAATGACCTGGAGGCAGCAAGGTGGCACAGTGGATAGAGCACCGGATGTGGAGTCAGGAGGACCTGAGTTCAATTCTGGCCTCAGACACATAACACATAGATCCTGGGTAAGTCACTTAACCCCACTGCCTAGGGAAAAAAAAAAAAGAAAAAGCAGTGACCTGCTTGAGCTCTCCCCCAAACCCCTCCAAATACCTGTAAAAAATGACTCTAAACAAATTCCAGAGCAGCAGAACCCAACAAGTTTCCAACCCAAGACAACCTAGATGGTTAATTGGAAAGGTTGGTTGCGCCAAGCTGGGAGAGGAGTGCAGTTCAGCATGGGCCTTTCTTGCAAAAACCAGGTCTCAGCAAACCTGGAGCAGGCCTCAGGGGACTGGCAGTTTCCAGACTTCTCAACCCACAAACACCAAAGACAACTTAGAAGGTCAGTAGGAAAGGTCTGTCAGACCTCAGTGAGAGAAGAGCTCGGTCCAGCCCCAGTCCTTGTGCAACCCCAGGGCAGAGACTGCTTCCAGAGCTCTGCCCACAAACTGAGAGGGAATCAAGTGGCTGATCAGAGGGTGATTGCAGGGATCTCTTTGCTGTCACTGAGGCAGGATTCTCTTGCTTTGTTCGTGCTTGGATCTGAGTTGTAGTTCTGGGTGGAGGTCTTGGGATGAGAAGGAGTGCTGGAGCTTGTGGCTGCGGTGGAGAGGGAATCATCCTCACAATTCCAAGGCACAAAAGAGTGCTTGTGGTCACTCATAGACCAGAGCCCAGGCCAGGAAAGGAGTAAACATCTTACCCTTGATCATACCACCTTGGAAGAACTGAAAATTTATGGGTTCCTAGAAGTCTCTCTGAAAAAAGCTGCACAAAATCTCTGAAGCTTGGGACAGTACATTCTCCACACTGGAAGCAGACCCCAACCTTAACAAAGAGTTTGAAACTCAAGTAATTGGCTGGGATCATGAGCAAACAGGGCAAAAAAGTCAGACCATAGAATCTTACTTTGGTGACAAAGAAGATCAAAACATACAACCAGAAAAAGATAACAAAGTCAAAGTTCCTACATCCAAAGCCTCCAAGAAAAATAAGAATCAGTCCCAGGCCATGGAAGAGCTCAAAAATGATTTTGAGAAGCAAGTAAGAGAAGTAGAGGAAAAACTGGGAAGAGAAATGAGAGTGATGCAAGAAAATCATGAAAAACAAGTAAACAGTTTGCTAAAGGAAGCCCAAAAAAATACTGAAGAAAAAAACAGACCAAGCACAGAAAGCTGAAAGTGCTGGAGATGCCAAGTGAATTGTGTGAATTTTTGATAACTGTATTCTTCTGGTGGCTGTGCAGTTTGAAATACTATTTTTTATCAAGTTTTATAAAAATGCAGAATTTTATTTTACTTTTTTTTAAGTTAATGTTGTTAGCACACAGAATACTTTGTTGTTGTTTTGGGGAAATTGGGCAGATGTTACAGATAGGATGTCTCATAGATTGAAATGGGTGGGAATTTCTTCCCCTCCTAGATTTTGAGAGGACATTTCTTGAATACTAAAGAGGTTTCCACGTGCGCATATGCATGCACACGATACATACAGATATGAACACTGATACTCTCAGCCTGTCTGGTGGATTAGGAGTGGATAACTTCAAAAATGTGTACTTCATCCCTGTCTGCCATAAGTATCAACTTGACTCCTCCAAACCCAGGGTCCTCTCAGGACCTGCCCCTATTTCCCTCCTTCCCCCACACCCCCAAATCAATTGTGTTGGATACCAGTCTTTCAAGTGATCTGGACTTGAATTATGGCTCTGAGGAGACCTCCTCAAAAAAGCCCAAGTTCCTTTCATATTGGGGATTTTTCCCAATTAAGAATTCTGCAGTTTTTATTTCATTTCTTCAAAGTCAGGGTAGGCTTGTGAAAAGTTGTTAGACAACATATGCTCAATGTGAAAGTGTCTACCCTCACTCTAAACTTTCCCTGTTTAAAGTGTAAAATAAAGACTCTTCATTGGGAAAAAAACTATACTAAATCTATTTGATTTTGCTGGAGAATAGTGACGAATTTCTTCCCTATTAGTATCAAAGTCCCTAACAGTTTGAGCCCATCTATTCTTACAAAGCAAAAGCTATAGCATGTAGTTTATCTCATGTAAAGCAAGAGCTATTTTCCTTTCTCCACTGGGAACTCCTCCCTCAATGGAGGCAATGAGGTTGTAGTGGAAAATGCACTGAATTTAGGGTTAGGAGGGAGACCTGCCCTGAGATCCTGCTTCTCACATTTCATTGCTGTGTGATGGTAGGCAAGTCATTTAAGCTCTCTTTTGTAAGAAGGTATTATTTTGTAATACCTGTGACTGTTGTGGGGAACAAATTAGATAATGTACAGAAATTGCTTTTCAGACCTTAAAGTACTTTCTTAAGTCAGCTATTATTGTTTTATTTGAAATGACTAATCATAATAAGGCACTCAGTAAATAGTTCTTTGTTGTTTGATTGAAGACACACTCCTAAACAATGTGTATAAATAATTAATAGCTAAGGGAAGAGGTAATATCATAAGCCTTACTAATATTTAAACTCTAAAACCTACTAACTGTTCATTTTTCTTTTAGTTCCTAAGAGCAGTAATGAGCCGAAACTACACTGTGGCAAAAAAATTATGTCAATTGAGTAAGTACAGTTTTCTTATGCTTTTCTTTCTTTCTTTCTCTTTCTTTCTTCTCTTTTTTCTTCCTTCCTTCCTTTCTTTTTTCTTTCTCCCTCCTTTCTGTATTCTTTCTTTCTCCCTCCCTCCTTTCTTTTTCTTACTCTCCTTGTTTCTTTCTCTCTTTATTTCTTTCCTTCTTTCTCTCTCTCTCTCTCTTGGTCTCCCTAATCTTGCCCAGGCTGAAATTGCAACAGCTCGCCTGTCAATCAATCAGCAGAAAAGCAGGAGGAAGGTGGGGAGGTATCGGGTGTGGGGGCATGATGCAGAAGTCATGAAGAGTACAGCCAGGTGGGAAATGAAGACATGGCTGATCTGGGCCTCCCTCCTTGAATGAAGGTTCTGGGAAGAAAGCTTTCTGCTTCCAATGAGAGGGAGGAACAGGCCCCTGGGCCAAAGGCCTTCATCCCATTGCCAATAGGCATGGAAATTTGGACATGATCCATTTCCAATGTGGGTTGGTTTACTTCTACATAACACCTGATGTCCCCCCACTCTCACCGGCTTATCATATTAGGAGTGGACTTAATATCAGCTTCACCCTTTCAGTAGCAGTGATTATACCCATGCTTGATTCTCTTTTGTATTTCTAAATAAATAAATGTCAGATGTGATTTCATAATAACAAATATAATTAGCCAGATTTCTCATCAATTCATATAAAAATAAATATACAATTAATATATTACATACACACACACTAGTTAAATAGAAGGTAATTTTGGGAGAGGGCACCAGTAATTTGGAGGCTCAGAAAAGGCTTCATATAGAAGATAGTTCCTGAACTGCATCTTAAAGAAAGGGAATGCATTCCAGGCATGGATGGATGCAAAGGTGTTAAAATGGGAAATGAGGTGTCATGAGAGAAGAACAGACCAGAGACCAGTTTGGATGGATTGCAGAATTTGGGAGAGACAACATAATTTGGGGCCAGTTTCTGTGGGACTTTAAAAGCTAAACATGGGAGCTTATATTTATTCTAGAGGCAATAGGAAGCCACCGGAGTTGGTTGATTAGGAGAGTCACATGGTCACATCTGCACTTGAGGAATATTACTTTGGCAGTAGCATGTAAAATAAATTGGGAGTAAAGAGAGATTTGAGGCAGAGAGATCAGTTAGTAGTCAATGATTTAGGCAAGAGGTGAAGAGATTGAAATAAAGTTGATGGAGAGAAGGGATTAGATGCCCAAAATTGTGTGAAGTAGAAACATCGAGATTTGGCAACTTCATGGATACATGGAGTGAAGAAGAGTGAGGAGTCAAGGATCATGTAAGATGACAAACTGAGGCACTGGAAGGATGATAGTGCCCTCAACAGACACCAGAAAGTTTGGATGAGAGAAAGGTTTAAAGGAAAAGAAACTAAGTTCAGCCTTCACCTTGTTGACATTAAGATGTCTGAGAAGTCCAGTTTGAAATTTCCAATAGACAATTTATGAACCTGGACAAAACTTAGAGGGGATACCAGGCAGCAGGATATGTAGTTCTGGGAATCATCAGCATAGAGATGATAGGGTTGCCTGTGGCACTGAGTGATTAAGTGACTTGCCTAAAACCACAGCCAGAATGTCAGAGGCATTGATTTGAACCAAAGCCCTCTGAACTCTGAGGCTAATTCTCTATCCACTACTGTACAATGTCTCTTTTGGCAATCCAATAATTTACTAAGTCCCATTAATTTTACCTCTGCAATATATCTTACATCCATCCATCCATTCCATCCTCTCCCTATATATCCAGGTAGAGGTCTCCATCCACCTGGACTCTGCAACAGTCTAACAGCCTCCAGTTTATTTGTCCTGCAAGCTGTTCTTCATACCCCTATCTTCCTTACTTGTAGATCTAGTCATGTAATACCTCTTCTCCAGACCCTACAGAGTACAGTTCAAACTAACTCCTTTGGCTAACATTTAAGGGCAATCATGATCCTGTGCTGCTGTTATCTTTACAGCTTTAATTTATATTAATGCTCTCCACGGGCTTTGCACACTAGCCCAACTATTTGCAATCTCTCATTCACATCCAATGCTTTCTCACTTCCTTGCCCTTATTTATACTATTCCATATAAAGTTCTTTCTTCCCTCTTACCCATTGAATTCAAACTCGATGTCTTAGAGACATCTCAAGTTCAACCTCTCTGAAAAAAACACTCGTTATCTTTTCCCCAAAACCTTCCACTCTCTTGAATTTCCCTAATTCTGTCAGGGGTACCATTGTTCTTCCAGTCTCCCAGGTTCATAACTTTGGCATTATCCTTGATAATTCTTCCCCTCTCCTTGTCTCACTCACCCCACATATTCACATATCTCTCACATCCAATCTCCTCTTTCATTGCATTGTCACAAGCCTTATTATTTCTTGCTTATACTTTTATAATACTATCCTAATTGTTTTCCCTGCATGTTTCATGATTGATTCTTACCAATCCTTTTAAGTCTAGCTCAAATCTTTTCCAAGAAGCTTTTTCTTAGCTGCCCCTCTAAATATGCATTCAACTAGGTAATATTCCTTTCCTATGTCAGACCACATTTATCAATTTAATCATACATCCCTCATACACTTGTGAATTACTGTGTTGGTTAATTATGTGTGTGTGTATGTGTGTGTGTGTGTGTGTGTGTGTGTGTGTGTTTCTTTACTAGAATGTAAGCAGGGGCTTATCCATGAGTTTTCTGTCATCTGAACTTTGTATCTCCCTCAGTGCCTATCCCAGTGCTCTGCACATAATAGGTGCTTAGTAAATGTTTGTTAAAATGAAAATTAACTATATGTCAAAATTAGTCAGAAAGGAAAAATATCAGAAGTAAAAACATAGTACCATTCCTTAAACTGAGGAACATATATTAAGTAACTTCAGAGTCACTTGAGCCAGGATTAGGTCTTAGGTCCAGCATCCCGAGCTCTTTGCCTATTTGTGTCTAAGATTATTAGGTTATAAAAATAATTTCTCCTAGTTCCTCCTCAAGGACTTTACAATTTTAGTAAAAATGGCTTATTCTGGTTAGTTTCCTATCTAATTATGAATATAAGAGTTATATATTCTCCTGACTACAAAACTTAGTATCTTTCATTCTGGATGTCTTGTGGGGGCTTTTAACTTTACTCCTTTCTTTGTTTTTTGTTTTCATCTACAAAGAATTCTCTTAAATAATTTTATCTGTTAATATGAACTTAGATTTCATCTGCTTTCCACACACTATTCTTATATAGTCCTAATATCTCCTACCATTTTCCTGTGGTCTCATGCAGAACTGATGTCTTTGCCTGCATCCCATCCCCCATTTATGTTGGAGGCAGTGTTGTAGAATGTTTTTTAAGTGAGACTGGGAGTCAAAAGTTTCAGGTACCATTCGCAGCTCTTCTGTTGGTTTACTGTAAGACTGCACAAAAGAATCTTTCTATTTCTTGGCACCTTCATGCGTAAGATGGAGATTATAGGCTCAAATTTTTGTCAGAGAGAGAGAGAGAGAGAGAGAGATTTTCCCCCTATCACAGACAACTAAAGTCTCTAAGTGGGAGAATTTGGGCCTTTCAATATTTACTTCATTACTACTTTGATGGACCCAAGATCTCATGGGTACTGTTACTCCTCCCCACCCCTATACACATCAAAACCTATCTAGTCCTGTCTCATCCTAAGTGATTCTTGTCCATACATTTCCATAAAACTTTCATAGAGGGTCTGCAGTACACTGGAGGTTGTCTTCTGAGTCTTTCAATATTTCATGCATATAATGCAACACTTGGGCTGTCTTCTATATTCCTTTTGGTTCAATTAACAAATAGTTATTAAATGCTTACTATTTGCAAGGAACTGTGCTAAGTATATTCAAATACAGAAAAGCAAATAATCCCTGCCCTCAAAGAGATTACATTCTACTGGAGGTAATCAACATGGATTCATAAGGGTAAATAGAAAACATATACAAATTAATCTGGGTGGAGGGGTATGGAAAGCCCTCATGTAAGGGCGGCCCTGGAGCTAAGCCTCAAAAGACTGAGGGATTCTAGAAGGCAGAGGTGAGGAGGGAAACACAGCCTGGGCAAAGTCTGTGGAGGAGGGAAATGGAATGTCATGTTTAGGGAAAAATAATTGGACAGTTTGACTGGAACATAGAGTACATGAGGGTAACTAATAGAAATCAATCTGGAAAAGTACAGTGGAGGCACATTATGAAGACTTCAAATACCAAACAAAGGACTTTCTTGAACAAGAACCTGTGATTTCGTTGGCATAGAGAACCTCCTAGCTGAGGAGACTCCATTCCAAGGCCACCCTGTACAGACAGCTTGTATTCTTAGGGCTCTAGAGCACTGAGAAAGTAAGGGCCTTTTCTAGAGTCACACAGCAAGATGCGTCCAAAGCAGGCCTTAAATCCAGGTCTTCCTTCCTGACTTTGAGGCTAGCCCTTTGTCCACTATTCCACACCAAGTAAATCTCCCTCCCATCAACTCATGATAATTTTTCTAGGGAAAATTTGAACTATCGTAATATACTGTGGGGTCAGGGTCTACTCCCTATGAGATGCCCTGCCTTCCCCTGGGAAGAGGGAGCTCTGTTAAGCCACACCAGTATGTTGGGGAGTAAAGAAAGGTTACAGTCACCTGGAATGGGTCTAGTCCCACTCTCTAATCTTCTGTAGCCCCCTGTATCCTGACTCCTTCCCTCCTCTGCTTACAGACATGCTTGTGTTGTCCCCACTTACTTGACCCCACTAGCGATTATTCTCCATCTCTCCCTTCTCCAGTAAACTCCTTGAAAAAACTGATCGCACCAAATGTATTCTACTACTTCTCCTCTTACTTGCTTCTAAATTCTCAGCAATTCTCTCTTACTTCTGACTTCTTGTCATCTAGTTCATCAGAAGCTGTTCTCTCCAGAAGTCCTCTCCAAATTTGGAACTCAAAGTTTTAAAAACTAATGTTAAAAATTGTTTTTACATGTAACTGGGGAAAAAATAAAATACCAAATAAAAATTTTAAAAAGTCCTCTTTAGTGATCTCTTAATTTCCAGTTCTAATGGCCTATTCCCAGTCCTCATCCTTCTTTGACCTTTCTTCAGCTTTGGTTACTGTCGGTCATCCTCTCCTCCTGGATACTCTCTTCTCTCTAGATTTTTGTGACATTGATGGAATCTCCTACCTGCCTTACCTCTTATTCTCAGTCTTGTTTGTCAGACTTTCATCCAGGTCATGTCCACTAACTACAAGTGACCTCCACAATTACTCTGGACTCTTCTCTTTTTCCCCTCTATACTATTTCGCTTGCTTATTTCATTAGCTTCTATGGGTTCAATCATTACCTCTATGAAGATGATTCCCAGGTCTATATATCCAGCCCTAATCTCTCTCCTGAGCACCAATTCCACATTATCAACTTTCTTTTGAACATCTCAGATCAGATGTCCTGTAGACATCTCAGACTCCACATGCACAAAAACAGAACACACAGTCTTTTCCCTTAAAACTTTCCCCTCTTTCCAACTTTTCTGTTATTGTTGAGGGTACACCATCCTCCTGGTCCTCAGCTTTCCATTCACGCTCTCTCCACATATCCAGTCTGTTGTCAAATGTCGTTTTTATATTCACAGTTTCTAGATCCCCATATCTCTACTCACATACCTGCTACCCTAGTACAAGCCATCCTCATCTCTCATTTGATCTTGTGCGAGACACCTTCCAATTGACCTTTCTGTCTCAAGTGTCTCACAATCCATCCTCCCCTCAGCTGCCAACATGATTTTCCTAAAATGCAGGTCTCACCATGTCACCCTCCTCCTCAAAAGACTTCACTGGTTCCTTGTGTCTTCCAGGATGATGATGATGAGGAGGAGGAGGAGGATGGTATTAACAACAATAATAATAACTAACATTTATGTAGCACCTACTATGCACCAGGCACTGTGCTAAACATTTTACAGGTCCTATCTCATTTGATCCTCATATAGACCTGGGGAGGTAGATGCTATTATTATCCTCATTTTCAAATGAGGAAACTGAGGCAAACAGAGTTAAGTGACTTGCCCAGGGTCACACAGCTAGTAAGTGTTTGAGGCCAGATCTGAAGTCAGGTCTTCCCAGCTCTGGGTCCAGTGCTCTAGCCATTGCACAACCTAACTGTCCATCAAATATAAACTCTTCCTTTTAGCCTTTAAAGCCATTAACAGCCCAGCCACTTTCTGTTTTTCAAGTCTTCTTCTGCTTTTCTCTCCTCCACATGCTCTCTGAGCCAGCTATAGTGGCCCACTTATTGTTCATTACATGTGACATGCTCTCTCCAAACTCCTTATTTTTGTTCTGACTGCTTCCTGGGTTTGCAGTTTTTAGTTTCTGTTTTAGTGTTGTTGCTGGCTTTTAGTTTCTCTGGCTCTTTCAAGACTCATCTCAAATCCTGCCTCCTGCTGGAGGTTTTCCCAGCATCTCTGTGCCCCAGCTGCTAATGCTTTCTTTTGAAATTACCTCCCATTTACACTATATATGTATATAGCTTGTATATATATGGAGCAGCTAGGTGGCACAGTAGATAGAGTGCCAGACCTAAAGTCAGGAACTCATCTTCCTGAGTTCAAGTCCAGCCTCAGACACTTACTAGCTGTGTGACCCTGGGCAAGTCACTTAACCCTGTTTGCCTCAGTTTCCTCATCTGTAAAATGAGCTGGAAAAGGAAATGGCAAACCACTCTAGTATCTTTGCCAAGAAAACCCCAAATGAAGTCACAGAGAATTGGACATAACTGAACAACGACAACAAATTGCAGTGTCTTCCCCAGTTATAACGTGAGCTCCTTGAGAGCAAAGGGCCTTTCTTTGTATCCACAGTGCCTAACACGTAGTAAACACTTAATAAATATAGACTGACTGACTGCTGTCTCCCAGATACCAGAATGCTGTATGAATAATATGCTTTCCTCTAACTTTTGATAGTCAAACAGCTTGTTTGACAGGAGAGGAAATTGACTGTGCCTTGACCCCACGCTCCATGCCAAGAGATAACCTCTTTGCCTCTTCTCTGATGAAATAAGGAGCCTATAAATGCCACTACCCCTATATTGAGAAAGCTAAACATTTGGGGGACTTGCATAAGAAATATAATATGCTTTGTCTTTGTCAGACATGGTAGCGCATACCTGTAATTTCTGCTGCCAGAGAGGCAGAGTACTGGCAGACTTCTTGAGCTCAGAAGTCTCAAGCTGCAGTGGGCTAAGAAGGTGGGGTGTACTCCCCTGAGTTTGGCATTAATATGGTGAGCACCTAGGAATGAGGAGCCATCAGGTTGCCAAAGAAGACCTGAACCACCCCAAGTAGGAAACAGAACAGATCAAAGCTCCAATACCAGTTAAAATGGGACCAAGCCTATATAAATAGCCCTTACCTGTACTTGCAGTCTAAGCAAGGTAGAGAAACCCAGTATTTTTTTTTTCACTTTTTGGTGAGGCAATCGGGATTAAGTGACTTGCGCAGGGTCACATAGCTAGTAAGTGTTAAGTGTCTGAGGCTGGATTTGAACTCAGGTCCTCCTGACTCCAAGGCCAGAGCTCTATTCACTGTGCCACCTAGCTGCCCCAGAAACCCAGTACTTTAAAAAATAAATAACTTCTTTTAAAATTGTTTTTATATATTTGTTAAATATTTCCTGATTACATATAAAAAAATTTTTGAATAATCTTTCCCAGTTACATGTAAAAACAAGTTTTGCCATTTTTTAATAAATAGAATTATGCATAGAATAATTTTACATATATATATATATATATATATATATACACCCATTTGTGTCTTAATGGTAACCATCTCTAGGGTAGGGAAGGGAAGAAAAAAGGGGGGAAAAGAAATTTACATGATAATTTTATTATATATTTAAAAGGAAAAGCAAGTGGTACCTAATAGATTGCAGTTTCATGTGCAATCATCTTTTTTATTATACTGTGTTATGGAATTGCTTGTTTTATTCCATAAATTAAAAATAAAAATTTACCATTTAAAAAAAATTTTGAGTTCCAAATTCTCTCCCTCCATTCCTTCCCTCACCCTCCCTGAGATGGTAAACAATTTGATATAGGTTATCATGTCAAAAAAAAATTTAAACAATCATTAAATAAAAATTTTAAAGGAAAAATGTCTTTCTTTGTCGTGTTTAACTAGAATTAGCAATGAGACATTCAATTAGAGATAAATCAGTGAACAAAAAAAGTAAACAACCCTCCCTTCCCCAATCTCATCAACTAGCCTAGCTTGTCCTGCAGCTGGATTACATCCTCTTTTGGGAAAAGAAAAAGACACTGTGTCCAAGAAATGTTTTGGATCCCAGATAATGAATAAAGCCTAATTGAGATGTCAGTGATTGATCATATTTGTTACTTACCTCACCATAGAAATGTAATGAGAATTAATAAGGTAATGTTTACAAGTAGGGTTATATAAGTAAGGGTTATATTTTTAATATTTTTGTTATTTTTTTGTTATTTTAGTATTACTATATAAATAAAACATTCTACTTAAGTGTAGATATACTCTTGGTTATGATTTTTAGTACTTATAGTTGTGTGCAGTTTCATATTCAATGACTGACAATTTAACTACTTTTCTCTATGGGATGTCTAGTTACTAAAACACTTTGACCATTAATAATGTGAATTGTCTTTTTCAGTTCTAGTCTATGAACCAGAAAATCCTGAAGCCAAAGAATTTTCCTCATTGATTGAAGAAAAGTTGCTAATGGGTATTTTTAAAAATTTGAAACTACTTCTTTGTTTTATAACTAGTTGTCTAAAAATCTGTTACCAAGAGAGTGTGAATTTCATTCTCAGATGGAGATAGTTAAGAAAAGAGCAAACAGCTACCTCGAATGTCTTAAGTTCAGACAAGATTGAAATCAGAGGCGTGAACCCTCAAGGTCTGTTTCCTAGGGTTTGATTAACTACACAATGCAAGCTAAAGTAATTCCCATGATTTCTAGACCCTGGGCAGAGCTTTCAAAGACATGAGGCTACTGCTGATCCCTTTCCTACTCCCTAGTGCTAGAAGCACAGGTTATCTCATAAGTCACAGGAAAGGCCTAAATTGTCTTCATCTTTATGTTTTTATTAAAAAATAAATGCTCTATTAAAAGAACTATAGAAAAACCATGTTTACAGCTTTCTTTTAAAAAGATTTATGATTGGGGCAGCTAGTTGGGGCAGCTAGGTGGCGCAGTGGATAGAGCATTGACCTTGGAGTCAGGAGGACCTGAGTTCAAATCTGGCCTCATACACTTAACAGTTACTAGCTGTGTGACCCTGAGCAAGTCACTTAACCCCAATTGCCTCATAAAAAAACCCCAATAATAAACAAAAAAAATTAAAAATGGATTATTTATTGGGGCAGCTAGGTGGCGCAGTGGATAGAGCACCCGCCCTGAAGTCAGGAAGACCTGAGTTCAAATCTGGCCTCAGACCAAACACTTGACACTTACTAGCTGTGTGACCTTGGGCAAGTCACTTAACCCCAATTGCCTAAAAAGAAAAAAAATATTTAAAAAAAAAAGATCTGTGGTAAATTTAAAGTTCACAAACAATTATATTCAAATAAGAATGTACTCCTTCATTGATATATGATGTCATACTGGGAGCAAGTTTTTAGCGCTAACTTTGTCTTAAAATAATAATTTATCAAATTACAATAGTGTAGCTTCCAAAAGTGGCTTATTGTACTTTGGGGAAATCTGTTCCATTATTTTCCACTGAATTTATTCAAGGTAAAAACAAAAACACAAAACTTCTATTTGACCCCAAATTTATTATCTAAAAGTTCATTTCTCTCTGTAGTTTTCAAAAGAGCATATTACTTTGAAGGGGGGAGTAAAGTGTTTGCAAAAGAACAATGCTTTAAGCAAAATGATTAACAATTCTGTTTATTTCTGTGGCAGAAAAAAGCCATGCTGAGGAAGAAGAAGAAAGTGATGATAGTAGTGATGATAGTGAAGAAGACAGCAGTGATGATAATGATCAAAGTGAAGACAGTTCTGATGAATCTGAAGATATATAAAAAAATCCTATGACTTCTATGGCCTAATGGTTTTTCATTTATTTTTAGTAACATTCACATTCTTTTTCATTAGCATTTACTATCAAAACAGAATGCTGAAAATGAAAGTGGTTCTGATGAATCTGAAAATATATTTTTAAAAACTCTATTACTCTCCTGGCCTAATAGTTTTTATTCATATTTAGTAATTCCCATTATTTTTATTAGCATTCAAAATCAAAACATTTCATCTTTTTTGTTTGTTTGTTTTGTAGCATTAACATATTTGTTCTTGAGATATCGTAGCTATTAAGTGACCTAATTACAGTGGAGTGGATGTGTGAGAGGAAGCCTAGGTTTACATAGTGCCTCTGATACAATACTGGTTGTGCGTCATTGAGCAAGTCACTACTTCTTATTGTCTCCAAGTAACTCTCTTAACGCTATAAAATCTAGAAGAATTGGTCTGTATTCGTGGAAGGAATTTTGTTCATAGGGAACTTGCTATACTAATGAAATCATAGGTGCTGACCAAAACCCAAGTAATATAGGGAATACTAGCTCAGGCCTTTAGGAATGAGTTAATCACCATTTTTATTTCTATTAGTGATGATAGCTACCACGCAGGTAATCAATGCAGTGACTACCACCTCGTGAGTGCTAAAACAAACAAAAAAACAACCCTCTAAAGCCAAATTGTGTACTGATTTCTTTCATGATTAAATATGAAAGTGGGAGGAAGAAATAATGAAGGAACTGAAGTTTTCAAATAGAAAACTACATCAAAGAACAGGAATACCCCCAATAATAAGAGTCAATATGAAGTCATAAGCCATTTATTTCTCACCTGTAGGGTATGGGCTTATTTTTTACTTTCAAACTTGATTACTATGACAACCGATGATTAGTGCCCCTGACCACTCAGATTACACCCTCTCCTGGTGAGGAGTTGAGGGAAAAGGTACTTGGGTGGTGGCACTTAAGTGCTATTGAGTGAGAAGCACAGCTAGGAGGGCACAAAGCATGGCAGACCAGGGCCCACTTCTCAAAATAGAAGCTCCAGAAAGAATTCACCAATGGGAGAAAGGGGCCAGCATGGCAAAGGAGTCTTCCAGGTTAAAAAAAAAATGTCGTAGGCACTTTAGGAATTTCCAGGGTAAAAAAAGTTCCATCCACAGTCACATCTCAGAGGGTTACCATCTCATAGAATTTCACCATCTCAAAATCTTTAAAAACCATCTCTCCATGATTCTACCTTTCCCATTCCACTGTCACTCACACTATACCTACTCTCTGACCTCATCATGACCTCCAGTTCTTGATCCCATTTTATCCTCTCAATCTCAATGACATTTACCTGAATACTCAGTCTTGACCTCACATGCCACTTTAATGATTCGTTATTGACTACCCTAAGATCCTTTGTCTCTCAGACTTTCCACTATTTCCAAAACTCTAGGTAACATCTCTAGTTCTTCTGTTCATGATCCCAGGCTGCTATATCACAAGACAATGTCACAAAATTAAACTGGTTTGCCTGCTACACATTTGTAGCATGATTTCAGTTGGGACCCCATTGCTGTTCAACAGGTCTGTTACACTACTCTTACTGAGTCTCACAGTGAATGTTGCAAACATTTTTCTTCCCATAGGCTCCACGTTACACCCTGCAGTGGTTTCACACCCAGCTAATGAGTTAGTCTCCTACTTCACTAAGAAGACTGCAGCCATCTAACTCAAATTCAATTAACTTTAAATCTTCACTATTTAAAACTCAGCACTGTCACCCCCTTTCCTTTCTGGATGAAAAAATTTCTTAGCCTTAAAGATTCAGATTTAACCTACATATGTCTCTAATAATGAAGAGGTGAATAATATGTATCTTCAAATCAGAGAACAAGCAAATAATTTACTCACATTTTAATAGCCACATTCGGCAACAACTTTATAATGTGTGGAAAATGTGACTAGATCACAGTATCTAATTTTTTTTAATTTGGGGAAGACAAAAAGAACCTGAAAATTTCAACTGTGGTTTGTAGTATAGAAAAGTTCCATCCCTCTTCTGTGATATGTGTGTTCCAAGAGAACCACTGAAAGGCCTTTAGTTGGCAGAATTTTGTAACAAGCACTTTTAATGAACCCCAATAAGTCTCCTTCCTGACACTACCAGCCTGGTCACTTCTTTGGAATGTCTATCTTCCAACCTTCTAAGGGTAAGTGTGCCCCAAGGCTCGGTCTTCGACCCTCCTCTCTTTTGTCTCTATACTCTGCCCTTGTGATCTCAACCATTCCCCTGGCTTCAATGACCACTTCTAGAAAAATGATTCTCAGGTCTATATGTCCAGCCTAACCTGTCCCTCCAGAAGCATAGCTAGGAAAAGCCTATAAGATTTTGCCCCTAAACATAGAAAATTAGAGGATGCTGATAGAACATGTAGTTCTTCAGCAGGATAGAAATAACAGAGTTTTGCACCTCTATAACAAGAATAATTAATTTAAATAGGAAGCTATCAGGTGGCAGTCATAGCCCCATATTGGCTTTTCCCCCAGCCTGCTGACCCTCATTCCCCCATCCTCCACCACCAGCAGCATTTAACTGGCATATTTTGTGCTAATTTGCCCTAGCACAAACATTGCTAGTATTAGGTCTACCTCTGTTCTCTGAGTGCCAGTCTTGTATTTTCACCTGTTTGTTGAATAGTTCCACCTGAGTGTTTCTCTAGAACCTCAAACTCAACATGTCAAAATTTAAGCCCTCTCTCTCTCAAATGCACCTTTCCTCCCAAATTCCATATTCCTATTTACTATCTTTTCAGTCACCAAGCTTGCAAACCTATCATCTTTGACTTTTTTCCACTCTCATCCTTCAAATCTACTCAGTAGCCAAATTCTATCAACTATACCTTGAAATATGTCTCCCATCTGTTTCTGTCTCTTCATTCACACAGTCATTGCTCTTATTCAAGGTACTTATCATTTCTTACCATTGTAATAGCCTCCTCAATGATTTCTCAGCCTCAAATCTCTCCTATTGTATTGTAGGATCATAGATCTATTGTTGAGTTAGAAGGAACCTTAGAGAGCATGTATCCCAACCACCTCATTTTACAGATGAGGAAATGGGCCCTGAGAATCTACAGAGTCAAGATTCAATTGCAGTTTCCACAATCCTAGTCTCTGTGCTCCAGAAGCAGCATTCTTTCAAATTCAGCTATATCATACTTCCTCGAATCCAATCTATCCTTAACACAGGTGCCAAAATAATATTCCTAACAGATGGGTCTTTAATTAAAAAACTTTCAATGGCTCCCTAGTCTATATAGAATAAAATTCAAATTCTTTATCCTAGCTTTAAGGCCCTGCACAGTCTGGCTCCAACCTACCTTTCCAGACATTTCACATGACTTCCCTTCTTTTATTCTATACTTTAGTCAAACTAGTCTTCTTAGTAGTGCCCTGGGCTCAATCAGATACTTCCTACTTCTGTGCTTTTGCCTAGACTGAACTGAATGCCTAGGACTTAGTCCCTGCACATTCTCTCTATCTGAAATCCTTCAAGTTTCAGCTCAGGTATCACCTCCTTCCTAAAGACTTTCCTAATCTCAATAACTGCTTTATACACAGTAGAAACTTGCTAAGTTATTGTTGAATTGAAATGTTGAAAGCCTCATAGACATGATTTAGGCTTGAAGCTTGAGGAGTAAAAATATTGAATACTCTTTTCCTACCACTTGAAGGTTAATAAAGTTGTCTCTGAACAGAAGAATAAACTAATCCTTCCCTCTAACCCATAGTTCAAATCCCACCAGTCTCTTATGATACCCATTCAAAAAGATACTAAATCTGGAAAGGTTATGAGAGAGGTTTGAATGTAAATTCAGCCAGAACTTGAAATTTTATTAAATCCAGCAAGACCCAAGCCCTATGGTGGAAATATAGGACTGTCAATGAGCACAGCATTCCATTAGAGATTTTAAATGATACGCTTCCCTGGTGACCAATTTTAAAAATCTCTAGGGAAAGTTTTGAAAATTTGTTTTGGATCTAGTCAAGTGGGCATGGGTAATCTAAAAATGTCTTTAATTTTCCTGGCCAACACAAAATGGTTGGGTCCAGATTTTGCTAATTTTCTAGTTTCTATTTGTGAGGGTGTAGGAACAGAAGGACGTCATTGCTTACTGTCAAAAGCCCCCTTTTTCTGCTGACATTGTTTTGGAGATGTCAGTGGTCTCCCGACCCTTTCATCTGAGATCAGGAATCCATAGGTGTATCAGCTCACTGCATTCAGACCTTCCATTCCCTCAAAAGAAAGGCCTAGCTTTGGAGAATGTTAGCAACATGAAAGAAAACTAGAAAGATCTTCGTTCTTCTTTGTTGGAAATACTGTTGGTTTGTTTTTGTTATTTCATCTCAGAAATTGGAAGCTACCGCCACCTGGTGGCATTTAAAAAATTCTTTAGCCGTTGAGACAGCACGGGCTTGGTGGTCTATTGAGATTTGCATACAGCGATATGCAACAAACATAAATCACTCTGTCGTCTTGATTAATTTCTTTTGGAATATTTTCATCTTCTGGATATTAAGGGGAAGTCAGCTACTTACAAATCACTCCGAGGGATTCGGTTCTATTTAGAATGAAATGGTTGTGATTTCTAGAGTAGATTCCCTAGCTTCCTGCCTGGAGCCCTATAGAGTTTACCAAGCCTGGCTGTATGTTTTTAGCGCTCTGACGACTGCTTTGAATATGATTTAGATTTAGCCATGGTCCAGCAAAGAAAATCCTATTTGATTTTTATGGTTAAGATAAAAAAAAAATAACACCTAACTTCGATGACCACAGAAGAAATCGCACACAAGAAATGCCGAGTTCAACATTAAGCCAATATTTCTGCACAATCTCTGTCTCGGGAGAGAGACGTTTAAGTGATGAGCACTGCCATTTATTTTTGGCCATAAATTAGAGACTTAAAATAGACCTTAAAGCATCAACTGAACTAAACTAGCCTTGCAGTTTAAAATTATCTTTTCTGGAGGCTAAAAATGCTAAATGTGTTGGGGAAACGAGATCGACGTATCTTATCTACTCACCTTGATTCGGACCACATTTTATGCTCCAAATCTCCACAGCTGCCTGTTTTAAGGCTCCCCCTTTGCTTCCCACGTCTCATGTCCTTCCCATCTCTCCTCCCCACCCCCATCTCTGATCCATTAAGAGGACCTGGACCCAGAGTCCGGGATGGAATCTTTAAACCTCCCGGGAAAAAGAAAGCATGGGCGAAGGGACAGAATCCAAAGCCCCAGATACCTCTGACCCGAAGAAAGGTTTTCCTTCCAAAAGTGAGACCCAGCTGTGCAGTCCTTCACTCCCGGGCTCAAAACCACACACGGGGTGGCGGTTGCGGGGACAGTAGACTGAGACCAGGGAAGAGGAGGTGGCGCAGATCGCCCCCCTCCCCCTCTTCTGGCTTTTCAATGTTTGTTTTTATTTCATCAAAGCTTTGGATCCTGGATCAGATGAAAACAAACAGCTGTGGAGATGCCACTCCCTTCCGCCTGCAAATCCCATTGCTAGTTCAAGTTCTGGAGGCGAATCCTTTATTTTCACCTTTACTCTTCCTCTCCCGCCCATAAAAAAAGAAACAAATACATGAAAAAGAGGAAACAGACAAAATAAGAAAACTGCAGACCATAGATATTCCAAACAGACAGCTACCATCACCCTAAGTCCATTACCGAGGGAGGAGAGGAGAAACTTAACCCTGAAAAAACAAATCTAGTCCTGAAATGAGATGGACTAGGGCACCTGGAGGGCTATACGCGAGAAGACGAAAGAGTGGACTGGGGTTGAAGGAAGACTGGACGCTGTCCTTAGTCCTGAACTTTGGCTGGCCATCCCACTTCAGGTTTAGGAGGTGAAAGCACTGAATGAAAAATCAAGCCCATCAGTTCCTCTTAGTCGTTGCAGAGAGGTCACCTGAGGTGCTTAAGGCAGATTGTGTTTGTATGTGTGTGTAAGGCATGTGTGTGTAAAACAACAAAATGAAACAGACAACATGACATCAAGTCCGACATTCATCTTGCACAACTACACCACAAGTTCTCAAAACAAAGGCTACTTACAGAACTTCCTCTCAAAATATCGAATTCCTGTCCCCACTTACCAGCAGATTTTAAAAAATCAAACAAACGCCCTCAAACCAAAAACCCTTTCAACTCTCACAGCTGGAAGGATTCAATTTTAACACAAATTCCTTAGTGTCATAGATGTTTCCATCCAAGCTATATTTGTATTTTTTTCCATTATCTGAAAGGTTGTAGTGTATATGTTTAAAGTGTGAGATCAAAATGGGGATGTTTCGAAATTTCTAAATCCACCAATCATCCCAACAAGCACTTAGTAAGCGCTTACTGTGTGTCAGGCAGGAATCAAGTGTTGAACAAAAGTATGAAGTAAACGAATCTCCTCTTTTTGTGAACGTGAGAGAATTCCAAGGTTTTAGGTAAAGTTAAGGGGACAGCGAGTGAGCAATTTGGATTCTCTCACAATGGCAACCGCAAATGAAATGAGCATTTATTTCACTCTACCGTCTGGGCTCATTGTTCGATTGTGTCGCTAATGATTTAATATGTGCAAAAGATCTCCTGATTGGTGAGAACGACCGCTTTAGCGAGCAGATCAGATGAAGTGCAGTATGAAGAAGAAGAGGGAGAAAACCAGAGCTTTGCTCACCGTATGTAAACTGCACATTTCTATTAACTGGCTGAAATTCAGGCTGCCTTTTGTGCGCTGTTTTTGGTGACATGTCTAGCGCCTGGAAAACAAACGATGTTCTTCGGTGTGACCTGGCTAAAAGAGCAATGCTAACTATTAATTAATGCCGACTGACCTTCCGATTAAGATTCGTTTGTGGATAAGGGTGTCTGGTAAGTTTAGGAGGGGGTGGAGGGCATTTCCCCTTGTGAATTGGGTAGCATTTATGTAAAAAGAAAAAAAAAAAACCTCGCCACTACTCCCTTTCGCTTATCAGAAAATATTTCCTCCTTTCCTTCCCGTGGAGTCTTCTGCTTCCCTTCGGGAATTTTCGGTGGCGTATTGGGGATTTTCGAGTTTTCTACTGTCCCTGTGAATTTCGAAGAGTCATTTTAAGGAAAGGGAGAAATAGGGTTCTTCTCAAGAGAGTTGTGGGAACCCTCGCTGCCACCAGCCATTTGAATGCACAAATAAAGAAACCCAGTCACCAGCACGTGCAAACCTTTTGCCCCCTGGGTTGCAACGTGAAAATGTTGGAGAGTAAAAGAGATTTTTCCATCCCAGTTGACCACCTAGTTGACCTCACGAAATTTTCTTCGCCTCTTTATGTAAAAAGAAAAAAACAACAAAGGAACTGAACAGGCTAGAGGGCATGAAGAGAAAAAAAAAAGAGAAAGGAGGAGGGAAAAGAAAACGTTAAAAGGGGGGGCTGAAATCCATAGTGGCTGTGTAGCCCCTTAGTAGCTGTGCCCAGGTGTTTTCACTCCCACCTCGGCAAGTGAAGGACAGTTAAGTCTTTGGATGCCTGGCGCCCTCTGGTGGAATGTACCTCATGAAAGGTTTCCTTATAAAGATGGGCATTTTTTCACCCATGCATTGTTATCGATGAATTAATTATTGGGTTCATTCAACTATTGTCAAAACAAAGATGGTATAAGAGGGCGTGAAAACAGGAAGAAATGCGGCTCAGCTGGAAAGGAGACTGATGTTCATTCTCAGTCAACTCTATCAACATCTGGACCCTGTGCCACTTCCTCGATTAGATGCTTACATGTTTCTGGAGAAGCATTCATACTTGCAAATAACCTTCATGATTTTAAAATATGGCCAAGTATTTGGCTGAACTTTCGTATCCCACTCCACCAGACTACAGTATTTAAAAAAGTGAGTGCAGCTAGGACGGGAAGAAAAAAGCTCGAGAGGTAGAGAAATTATCCTCCACCGTTTAAATTATGTATACATTCCTGTAGGTGGAAGTATCCAAGCTCCACTGAGGTGATCTTTTAGGGTTAGAATCAAAGGCACCAGGCTGTCCCTAGAAAAGGAAGTGGGAAATTGTAAATATCTTTGTTATTCAGGCGTTACTCCTACAGCTCTCCCAGACCCTTTCTCTCTATGAGAATTCAGGAAGAGCAAATGAAGATGAATTCTGGCGCATTTTTCTCACTCTTCAGTGTTTCCAAGTGTCAGGTCGGGAGGAGGAACGCCAAGGGACCTGGGAAAGGAGGGAAGTGAAAGCCATTTTCCCATCTCCTCGGAAATATATTAGAAAAGGGGAGGGGGAAATGGCTCAGCCGAATGTGATGGAGGAGTGAAAGCGTTTCTGCCCCCCAACTCTTATTCCCACCCACTAAGATTCCTTGCTCTTTCAGAAAATGGAGCGTGTTGAGTACGTACTAGATTACTCATTCCGGGTGCAACTTCGTGATCTGGATCGATAATGGAGGTATAAAGCCCATGCACCTGCAAATAAGTCACAGCATTCAGCCAGAGGAAAGACGGCTACAAAGCCTCGTGATTCTCCCACCAACGTCTTTCCCGCCTCCCCACTCCATCCACACACCCCCAAAAAAAGAGAGCACAAAGAGATGAGCCTTTAGCCTCTCTCTCTCTCTCTCTCTCTCTCTCTCTCTCTCTCTCTCTCTCTCTCTTTCTCTCTCCCCCCCCTCCCTCTCCTTCTCCTTCCCTCCTCCTTTCTCTCCCTCTTTCTCCTCCCCCCCTTGCCTCTCTCCTCTGCTCTCCTCCTCACCCTCCCTTGCCGAACCTAAGGAGACAGCTGAGAAGAAAGCAGCGACTGCATCTACTAGAGGTGACGGACAGCAAGGCTGTGATTCATGCCTGCGTAGGAGCGGAGCTGAGAAGAGCAGATCCGATCCGCCTGCCTTGCACAGAGCATCCAGTAGCGCTCCTGAACTGAGGAAGAGCTGAGAGCCGCCAGTCAGCGCCAGGTGCATTTTCAACACCTAAGTGCTTGCTTGGTATACTGGCGCTGTGCCACCCGGAGTTTATAAACGTCTGTCCTTTGCCAAGCTTCTGAAGTGCGCTATTTTCCCCTTCATCCTCCAGCTTTCCCAAGACTCGGAAGCCGTCAGCCAGCTCGCGCAGACTACCTCGGTCCGCAATTGTAAGTGACTAGCCAGACCCCAGCCGACCAGCTCCCTTTGTGAGCCGCACAGACCGCTTCCTTTCTGACCCCAAATAGTAGAGCCATGCCAATTCGGCAAGCTGGGAGAAAGAGGCTACTCCTCTGGAAGTACAAATGGGAGCGGACTGGGGGAGGGGGTCCCATCAATTTCTCTTTCCCCTTTTCCACTGTGCGACCAGCCGCGATGTGACCAAAGAACCTCGCCAAGAGTCACTGGAGCTGCTCAGAGCTACAATAACCTGTTACTTCCATTACAACTGCTAATCTGTCAGGCTTGCTCCCGGGGTTGGTATCGACGTATGTGGGATGTGTGTGTGTGTGTGTGTGTGTGTGTGTGTGTGTACACGCGCGTGCCAGCGCTTTAAGTAGAGGTGGAGCTGCAAGTATTTTATTTCAAAGGCTTAAGTCTGGTTGAATTTGCACCTTTCCTCTCTCCTAACGGTTCTGGACTCCCTCAAGTCTCTTTCAAGGGCTTCCCAAAGGCGCGAAGAGCAGGTTTCAAATTCCCCCGCCTCCCTAGTCTGGGGCACAACTTTGCTTCCCCAAAGGGCAAGGAAATATGGACGCGAGCGATCTGGAGATTAAATGAGAGGAACACAGAACAAGACTCCTTCGCCCTGGTCGGAGTACCAAGCTTCTCAGTCAGACCCAAAAGACGGGCTAGTCAGGGAAGAAGCCTTTGACCGGCTAATTTAGGAAGGGAGAGGGTGGTGGTGGAAGAATTGCCCTTTCTCTAGGGTGATTGTCTCTGTACCTCAGCAGAGTTTAGAAATGTCTCGGTTCGGAATATCTTGGGAAATCTGGTAGGATAGCTTGCCTCACGGCCAGTGCCCTATCCCTAGAGCAACGCGAATCTTATTGCCCTTTCCAGGGATTAGCCAGACGCAACAACAGAAACCAGACATCCTACCAGACGTGCCCGCCTCTCGTCTCCCCCACTCACCTACTCCCTCCCGCCGCGGAGTCCTCGCTTGGGTATTAGCTTTGAGTATTAGCTGCCTTTCGCCCTCCTCACAGCAGGGCTCCGGGGCATTGCGTTCTGACCTTTTAGGGACCCTGAGACTATAAGCTGCGCTTCCCCCATCCCTCACCCCCACCCCCGTTCTTCCTTCCTTGTCCTGACACATGATGTCCTCTGCCTTTCCTGGGCTCGTAGAATTGAGGCTCCGAGATGGAAGAGCCTGAAACTCGGACCATATTTTTGTTGCTTCCTCCTCTGCACGCTTGATTGACAGCAGCTCTGGTGCACGCCACTCGAGCACTTCATGAATATAACCAGGGCCCCTTCCTTTTTTCCCGTCTCCTCTGCCCCAGCGCAAGGGGGAGCCTCTTGACTCCCCACTGCCTTGTGCGGGTCCCCAAATCCCCTTTTCTCTTCCTCCTTACCTGGATATCCCAAACGTGTAACACCTTCTCTCTTCTTGCAGTCGGCTTCTTAACTAATCGTCGGCCTCCCACGGGAAAGACCCGAGACAGCAGACAGACCTGGGACTCTGGCAACAGAGCAAATGGCATCTTCGGCGCCTTCCTCCTCTTCCTCTTCCAACCCAGGGCCAGACTCCAATCCCACCAACCTGCGCCCTACCAGTAAGTCCAGTCAGAGCTTCTTCCTGAAACTCTTGGCAGGGGATGGAGATTTAGGGGGAGGGGGGAGGAGAACTGGAGATTAGAAAAAAAATCAAGCTATTAACCTAGTAACCCAAGGTCCCACCCAGATGCGGTTCTGGAGTCTAGAAGATCGGAACAAGTGGTTTGTTTTGTTGTGTGTGGTTTATTTTGACGTGAAAGAGATAGTGTCTGGGTCTAGGAAAAAAGGTGAGAAGAGCTGAGAGTCCCTAAGGAAAACCAAAAACATTTCTGTCTCTAGAATTCCTTGAGCCAGGAGCTGGCCTCCCTCCCCTTCCCCCAGCCGCCCTCCCCACCCCTCTAGCTCTTCGCTAGGAAGTCTATAATCAGCGGAAATTTGGGCTTTAATTGCAGCTTTTCGAAAACCCCGTGTCCCTAATTGCCCCGAATTTGCGTCGAGCTATTGAAGTGTGAGGGAAAAGCAAGGGATGGGAAAGGTGGAAAAAATCAGTTGTGGTTCTGCTTTGACAATTCAGACAATCAATTAGGGGTTAGTTTTTTTTTTCAATAGGAACGGAGGGTGTAATCATTATGAACGACTTAAATGAGGAGCCTGCAGGGGTGAGGGCGGGCAGAGAATGGTCTTTCTGGGGCAGATCCAGAGAACCCTGCCCTGTATTTCTCCTTGAGACTGACAGAAACCCGTCTGGAGGGTGTCTATTCTGGAAAAAGGAGGAGGATGGAAAACAAAATCCTAATGAAAGGGCAGCAATCCAACCAAAGGCAGATTGTTTCCAAACACATCCCGCCCCTATCCCTGTTCAAGGTTCACCTTAGCTCCTTCGCCCCGCCCCCGTCCCCCTTCAACCCCATTGTGGTTTAAAATAGAATTAATTTTCTTAGAGTCTGGAGGATACGTATAGCTACTTAAATGGCCCCAGCCCAGTTGTCCCTTTCCATCCTTCTCCCTCCTCTCCCCCCCCCCCAACTTGGTGTATAATTACCCTCACAACAAAGAAGATGTATCAGGAGACGAGCAGAGCCCACCCTGATGGAGACTGCCGTGCGGACAGGCTCATCTCTGCGCTCCAGCGCCACCGCTCTGGGCCGATGGATTCGGGGAGGCGGGGCGGGGAACTGGAGAAATGCAGGGAGATGGCTTTTTGTCTTTCTGTTAGCAGATTTATTTATTTTCACTCTTCATTACTATCTTCTCTGCTGTCAGGCCCAGTTTTCCCGCTTATAGTCTACTTATTCACGATAATGTCCGCCTTTCCCAGTTCATGCCCTCCTCTTCCCCCCGCCTTTTTTCCTCCTTCCATGCTCTCCTTTATTTCCTCAACCAGCTTCTTTCTTCTTCCTCCTATACCTGCCCTGGACACCTCCTACAATTCTTCGTTGCTTGTTGAGTTTGGCCTTAAGCCCTTGCAATTTTTGTTGTTGTTCGGTCGTACTAGTCCATATTTCCACAAACAGATTTTCTGAGCATTCAAAGCCAAGGCAAAAAAGAAGTGAAAACAGAGGGCCGGGTCCCTAAAGATTTCCAGTGAATTGGTAGAAACAGGCAGAGGTGTTTAGTTTTTTCCCTTGTTTGTTTTGCTTAGGGGCTGAGGCTGATCCCCCAACCCATGCCCTACACACCCACAGTTTCATCCTGGCACAGTCCAGACTGCCATTCCTTCTTCCAGGGGACACACAAAGTGATAACAGGAGCATAGCCTATCACTTTCACAAACCCAAGCCAGTATTCCACAGTTACCAACTGCCCTCTCCCTCTATCTCTAATTACCCAGCTTTCCCTGAAAGAGCCTTTTGTTTGTTTGTTTGTCCCTGGCAGGGACATAGCCGGAAAAATGTATTCCTTTTCTGTCCCTCAGCCCACCCCACCCCCACCAAACCCATTTTCTTCCACTACCACCCAAAGCCTACAGTGACCACAATTATTCCTTGATTCATTAGATCATTACTTTTAGGTCTTCAAAAGAAGTTCTTTCCATCTCCTTTCATTCTTGTCCTCCTTCCCTTAAATATCTTACTCCACTTGACCCTAGAGCAAAGCATTCCTCTCACCTCTGCTTGCTTGTCACTATAATGTGGTCTCTCTGAGTGTATATCAATAGTGAATACCCTGCTTCCTTCTTTCTCACCTTTTCCTTTGTCCTTTTGGGCCATCTGGCAATGATTATGGTCTCCATTGTCTCCAACAACATGCATACACAGTGGTTGAGGAACTAGGGATACATGAAAATGAAAGAAATTTGGAGACAAACTGGAGCTCCTAAAAAAAATGCCTACAAGGACTGGTTCCTCTAATTCCCCTTTTACATGAAAGTGGGCTGAGGCTGGGGTGGACACCAGCCAAGGTAAAGGAAACTTAAAACATTCCACAGCATGCTGACATCAGTGAGATTAAAGTGTCCCAATACTAAAACCCCCTGGAATGCCTTTTCTTCACTATCCCACCCTCTTCCCTCCACCATTTTCCATAGATTATACTCTGGAGCAAGCCCACAATGAAACCTGTCCCAGGAAAATGGGGGTGAGGATTGGAAGCAGGTGGGTTAATGAGAAAGAAGGTTGGAAAGTGGGAAAACGGGGAAAGGGATCTGAGGCACACTGTCTTTCTGACTCTGAAGTCCAGCTGAAGGACAGTCATGCAAGCCCTATCATCTAGTCAAATACTATTTTTCACTCAATTAATTCCTGAACTCTTCTGCGACCCCATTTCATGCCAGTTTATTTTAAGCTGCCACTGTGCTGGAGACCTGCCAGGAAATTATGAGATGTTTAGGTCCCAGATGCCTTTTTGTTCCTTTGCTGGACTGATGTGAAGGCCTTTTCACATCTGTTGGACTGAAACAAAGGGCTTCTAGGCTGCTCTGTTTTTCTCTACTTGCTCCCCCCAGCATTGTTTCTACCCCAGGATCAGTAGCCTACAGTTAAGTTTGCAAAGTTGATTCCTTTCTGAATTGTTTTTTTTTTTTAACCTTCATTTTATTTCCATGAGGTATTTCATGGAGACAGGTTTGGATGCTATCAAGGATTGTTGTTTCCGTCTGGAGTCACTCTGGGAAGGGGGGGGCAGGAAATGAATGGATGTTTTTAATGCTAAATTTTCTTCCAAAACCCAAAGAAAGAAACAGCTTCTGTCTCCTCCACTCTAATCATCCCACTTCCAGTCCTTTTTACCTCCCAGAATTGCCTCCTAAGTTTGTTTCCATACCCTAGTGAATGATTTTTATCTTTCTTTCTAGCTTATGACACCTGGTGCGGAGTGGCCCATGGATGCACCAGAAAACTTGGACTCAAGATATGCGGTAAGAGAAAAGATGTGCACCAGAGCTAGAGATGAGATGTGGTCAGGGAGAGAAAACCCTAAGCCATGGCCCCCAACCTTATTCTGTGGATATCGATTTATTTTTAATAAGGCTTTAGGTAGTAAGGGGAAGTCGGCTTTTTCGGGTCTTCTTTTCTCTCTTTAAAAACCTCCAACCCACCATCCAACTCATTGCTTAGGACCAGAAGCATTAGCTACACAGGACTTTAGGTTTAGAACTGGGACTCTCCCAGGCGGCGCTTTTCCGTGAGCCCTCTGCGCCTTCTGCTGGCCCAAGGGCGCCAATACAGCAAGGTCGAACCCGAGGGCTTCGCTCTCGTTCTGCCTATAGACTGTACTCCGCAGACGAAATCCGCCCCAAGGTACCAGCTTAGCCTATGTGCTCATGCAGAAAGACGGCTCCCGAGGCTCTTGGTTCTGGAGGCAACCAAACTGATCAAGAACCGTTTTCCCTGAACAGTATTTGACTGGGTTGGCAATAGGCAGGACATCGTTTCTAAGGCAATCAAAATGTTCAGCATGAGTCTTTTTGCCTAAAATTTCATGCTCTGCTCTTCTTTCGTCTTCTCTCGGGGTCCAAGGAGGAATAGATGATTTCCCACTACTCTGTGGCCAGAAGAGCTATCTGTGAAAGGGGAAGAGGTTAGGATGTGTGTCCTAGGAGATGGTAGAGAGAAAGGACGGGGAGCTAGGAAATCTCTGTTGGGGGAGTGGGGAGGGTTGAGGCTGCTAAAAGAGTGTGGTGCGTACAAAGCCTATTCGGTAAAGCTTTGCGGGGTTCTGTCTGCCTCTGAGATGGAAGGGGCTGTGGAATTATTAAACAGAGGAGGGAATTAGCAAATGGAAGCTTCCGAAAGGTGAGGGGATTGGTAGAGGTGAACAGGGACCGAGAGGATATTTGAAGAATCTTGTGGTAAGTACTTGAAATAAATGAAATCTGAAAGAACAATAAGAGATTTTGTTCGAAGGGAAGCCGATTAAGCAGCTCCAGCCGAGTAGCGAGAACAGCGATGTTTTTCTCTCTCTCTCTCTCTGCTGCGTTTCGCCGTCTAAAATTCTCAAACCTTATCGGACCAGAAAATACGGATCTCCCCAGGGCAAAGGGAGGAAAAAGATTAAGGAGAGACTTATTAAAGAGCAATTCGTCAGAGGGCTGGGTGGGTGAGATAGCAGCATTTGCCTGCTCTTTTCCCCGGCACCGCACGCACGAAATGGATTGCTAGGAAACAAATACCCAGACAATCGGATGGCCAAGTTACAGCTAGAGATCCATTTAGAGATAACAAGCTGCTTTGGCCTTTCTTTTTCGGATGTACAGCCCTTAAATGTTTAGAACCCATCCAGGGACAACCACCTAGAACATTCAGGTCTTCGTTCTGTAATTCCAAACCTTTTCGCTTCCTCGCTCCCTACTTCCAATGACCTAAATAATGAAGATGCTTGGGAAGGGGATAGATAAGTGTACACACACACACGCACACACACACACACACACACACACACACACACACACGTCAAATCAATTTAAAATACCAGTCCACTGGTGATGTTTAAGAATAGCAGCCTTGAGTTGAGCCTCTCCCCGACTCCACTCTCGCCCCACTGTTCCCTTATGCCTAGATTCGTAAAGATTCGAGATTAAAAAGGGAAGGTGGTCAGGGAGCCTACAATTTTTAATTCCTATCTTCATCTTAAACACCCCCCCCCACACACACACACACTCGGTTTGGGTGTTTGGAGGGTGGCGAATAGGGAGCGGTGGCAAAGGCTCGGAGGACAGGAAACGCAAAGAGCTAGTTGCTTTGTTCTATAAATAGCCCCCTCCCCCCAATCTGGGTTTAATGGGCCGTTACGCCTAGGGTCCCTTTGGCGACTGAAGCGCCCGGCTTCTCTGCTGTCATTTTAATGCAGCCCGGCAAGCAGAACTGATAGAGTAACGCACCGCCGCCCGCCAGCCCCGCGCGATGGCCCCCGCCCGCGAAGTAAGGAAAATGGGGGTGGCTAAGACCCAGTGGACACAGGGAATAACCGGAGGTGGGGGTAGAGAGAAAGACAAACCCACTTTCACTAGCAAAGCACTTTGTGAGCCTTAAAGCTCCAAATATATGTGAATTATTATCAAATCAATGTCCAAAGGGTTGTTTTTTTCCCTCCTCAGAGGGTCAGATTCGCTATGTGGTTAGAGGAGAGCAGGAGGAAAGCAAACGGAATTAGACTTCAGCTCATTCCCTTTAGCCGGGTCACTGACTGCACAGTATTCACTTCTGCCCAGCTTTCAGGAGAGCCTGTGACCCTCCAGACAGATTCACCAGGGCCAGCCCAGCATGGTGGAAAGTGATATAGCTTAAAGCGATTTCTTTAAAAGAAAGAAAACAACAACAACCCTGGGGTACAGCATTATCTGCAGTAATAGAAACCTGATGGGGACTGAGCCTGCTTGGGTAGTGTGTCTAGGAGAAACACTGGTCATTCTCCGGTCCCTGCTTAGCTGCTGGGGAGGAGGGCGATGCTCCGAGCACGCAGGACAAGTGCACTTTGGAGAACACAGGAGCCCATTATTGCAATTAAGTCCGCCCTCCCTTCTCTGTGGGCGGTCAAGGTCTGTAGAGGATGAGTCCCGCTGAAGCGTGCTGCTTAGAGATCCTTGT
Source organism: Vombatus ursinus (assembly GCF_900497805.2). Taxonomy (NCBI): domain Eukaryota; kingdom Metazoa; phylum Chordata; class Mammalia; order Diprotodontia; family Vombatidae; genus Vombatus; species Vombatus ursinus. The sequence continues at coordinate 46,019,752 of NW_020954557.1, read as the reverse complement.
CCTGGGGATTCATTTGATTCCCTATCTCTCACTTTACAGAAGCATTGACCCCTCCTAAATCTCTGTAATTCAGAGATAGCACAAAAGAGCAGAGAAGAGTTACAAAGGAGCCCGGCACTGGTGTGTGTGTGTGTGTGTGTGTGTGTGTGTGTGTGTGTGTGTGTGTGTGTGTGCGTGCACCCGCCGCGCTTGTGTAAGCGTGTGCCTCGAGTACGCGAGGGGAGCCAGACAGTGTATATGTAAAAGGAAAATTACCTTTTGAAAATAGCCGCTGAATTTAAGATCGTTAGTTGGAATAGAGAGAGAGAAGAAGAGAGACAATTGATATTAAGCTAATCTGATAGCAAAGACTGGTATTCGTGTTTCAAATAATTTTTCAGATTTTGTATTTCGTTTATCAGATTGGGGAAGGGGGAGGTGGGGAATTCGGATAGAACACTTCCCTTTAAAGATTTTAGGGATGACGTGGAGTTCCCACGGAAGTAGCCTTGGTTTCCGGGATAGCTTGGAGGCAAGGAGATTGGGATTAAAATTCCATTCCTGACAATTTAATAGTAGTGTGGCTCTGAGCAAGTCAATGAGCCTCTATGCTCCTCTGACAACTCCCTAGGACTTACCGACTTAGAAACTAAGTAGAACTTACCTACTTAGAAACTAGAAGCATTTGCCATCTGCATTAGTGCAGACAACTCCCACACAATTATGATGATGAAATTTCAGATCTGCAGATAATTAGACATTTAAATCCAAGGAGGGTACAGGTGCTTCCAACATTCACTCATTCCACAAATATTTGCGAATATTTGCTTACTTCTGCCCTCTTCTTCTACAGGATCATAGATTTAGAGCTGATCCAAACCCCTTACTTTACAGATGAAGAAACTGAGGCCCAGGGAGTTTATGTGACTTGCCCAAGGTCACAAAGGTAGTAAGTAGCAGAGTTCAGATTTAAACCCAGATTCTCTGGGTTCAAAGCCAGTACTCTTTCCCCAGTACAGCACTGCTTCTCTAGTGTTTGCCTTCAAGATTGTTTCAGTCCACCCCTTTGCCAGCCAAATACCCTCTAAAGCAACCCATTTTCTCTCCCTTACCTGAAGCTGAGGAGAGGTTTTTTACTGGCCCAGCCCTCTCCCTCATTCAGGAACTTTGTCTTCCTGACTTAGGAGTCTATCTCACCTCCTCAGGTCATTCTGGCCAGGACTCCATCCTTAACTGCCCTCTTCCCCAGAGTCACCTCGTGGGTATCCAGTTGTTCTAGCCCAAGCTGGACACAGGACTGAATTTGGGAAATTATTCTTATGGAGCATTGGAAATAGGCTTCAAGAGGAAGGATTGGGTGGCTAGCTTTCACATCTTCTGCTAACTCTACTCTCAAGAAGAGGTGTCTTCACCTGGCCCCAAACTCCTCTTCCTTCCTCTATGTCGCCCCTTAATTCCCTCAAAGCTTCCAGGGGATTCATCTCTAGTACTCTGCTGTGTCACTCTCTTCCACTGCCATACCCATCAGTTATGGGTTTAGTCCTAGGGAGATTAGACATCCAGTCTGCTCAGATAGTAAGCCTCTGGGCAGGGATGCAAATGCAAAAAAGGAGCCCACCATGTACATAGCATACACCCCAAACTGTATTCTTAAAATGTGTGCAGCAATGTATTACAAAGGAAAGAGCATTGGACTAAGAGTCAGGAAACTTGGGTTGAAATCCCTGTTCTGTTACCTCCTAGTTTTGTAATGTTGGATGCCACTTAACCTTTATGGGCTTCATTTCCTCATATGTAAAATGAGGGGAAGGGGAAGAATGTAACCTTTAAGTCCCATTCTAACTAAATCTATGACTCAAAATGACTAAATACCTTGATAGCAGTCATAGTATGCAAATAGGAAAAAAACAAACTAACTTATTGTTTTACATAAGGCTACCTAGAACTGTGAAAAAGTGGGCTCAGTACCATAATCCCACAAGGGAATGAAATTCATAGGTCTCTTGTTCACCTCTCCCTTTTCCTCCCCCACCCCTGCCTCTGGAACCCCTGGGAGCAAAGCTATCGAAATGAGATAGATTCAGGGTGGTGATGGTGGTATTTCTGGAATCCAAATATTGCAGTTAGGTTCCTTGAATTACCAGAAGGTGGCAAGGGCAATAAAGCATGACTGCTGAAAGCCAAACTGAGCTTCTCTTTTGTCCCCAGTTCCCTCACCCTTTCCCCCAAGGTGGGGGTGTTCAGGACCTTGCCTTCCACCTCTCAGCTTCCCAGAGAGAGAAGGTCATCAAGACAACTTCATGACCTATGTAGGCAACCCTATGACCCATCTACTACCCATTCACATCTGGGGAAAATGTCAGATCCTTTAAGATGCTGGTAAAACTGGGTTCAGTCAACTGCCTCAGGTTTCCAGGATAAATGAATTAGTCAGAGGAGAGAAGAATGGGGGATTAATACCTGGTAAAGGAATGAGCCAATGAAGATTCATACATTACTATGCCCCACCTATCAAGTCTTCCATATGGAGGCATCTTCTAAAGATTTACTCTGTGTAGCTCCAGAGTGCAGAATTCGAACTAATGTATCATATCGAAGACACAGTGAGACAAATTTCAGCTCAATGGGTTCAGGACAAGATGAATCCAAAGCAATGACCAGGGACCATGTAATGTGGGGATTAAAGCTCTTAATGGAGGTGTGTCTCCAGTCTCTGTCCCCTATCCTCTTCTGGTCCTTATCACAATTGTGCTTGAGTCCTGGGAAAGTAAACCTTGATTCCACTGAAGGACTATTCCTCCTGGAGCCTTTTAAGTCTTTTTTTTTCTGGCAATTATGTTTCCCAAAGAAACTTAAAATGTTGATAAGAAGAATAACTTACATTGATTCAGCACTTTTTATTTCCAGGACACTCTGGTTTCAAGCCACTTTACATGTATTTCCTTATTTAATACTCAAAACAATTCTGCAAAGCAAATAGCAGAAGGCTTTAGAGTGGAGGGGCCACACAGTGTAGTGAGTAGAGAGTTAACCTCAGTGCAAGAAAGACCTGGGTTTGAGTCCCAATTATGACCTTTGGCAAGTCATTTAAACCCTCAGTGCTCCAGGGAACTTGTTAAAACTCTTTAAGTTGAAGAGAAGATGCTGATCTGTTTTGGTAGATGAAGTTCCCTCCCTGATGAAATCACATGTACCCAGTTCCTTTCTCAATTGTTATTACCATTTTCTGTATGAGGATGCTGAGGCCCAGGATTTGGTGTCAGAGGAATTAGATCCAAATCCTAGCTTTGCTACTTACTATGTGTGTGATACTGGGTAAGTCACTTATCGTTTCAGGGCTTCAAGTTCCTGATGTATAAAATTAGGGGCTTGGGGCAGCTAGGTGGAGCAGTGAATAGAGCACCATCCCTGGAGTTAGGAGGACCTGAGTTTAAATATGACCTCAGACACGTACTACTCTAGGCAAGTCACTTAACCCCAATTGCCTTGCCAAAAAAAAAGCCTAAAATTAGGGGCTTAAACTAGATGATCTTGAAGGCTCTTTCTAGAGCATTTGATCCTATAGCTTGCTAACAGTCATATTGCTAATAAGTGGCAGAGTTCATACTTAATCCCAGGACCTCTTACTCAAATTGTAGTGTTCTAAATAACAGGAAAATTAGAACTCTTTATTTTTACATACATCATAGTAAGGACTTGAGAAGGAAATCCTGAGGGGCTTAGAGAATTTTGAAGGTAAGGAGATCACCAGTGGATTGTGGGATAGAAGGTATCTGTGAAAAGTAATGCCGTCTGACTTAAGTGGTCCTTAGACCCATCTGCTATAGCTCTGTTAGCTTCTTGAAGGGGCTCTTATTCCTGAAATCAACTGTATTAAAGCCACCCCTATGGAGAAAGTGTTATTCCCTCTAAGCACTATCACCCCAGCTGCAGAAGATGTATGTCTTCATTTGTGGGACATTATTCAGGACACAGGGTCCTCTGAAGAGATTGTGGGAATTGAATGAACCACACTGACTCCATCTTGTGACTCAATTCAGAATGTAACTCAGTTCCCTTTCTATACAATTATAGGTCTAGTCCATTTTCTGTCTTGTGAGAAAACTTTATTCAATTATGGGACTTGCAAGAAAACTTTATTGCATTGTTTGAACCTAACCTTGCATGACCGAGAAGCTGGGCCACCTCTACCTGTTGCCTAGAGACCCTTGACTAAGAGCCTAGGTCAGGGGTGGGGAACCTGTGGCCTTGAGGCCACGTGTGGCCCTCTAGATCCTCAAGTTCAGCCCTTCAACTGAATCCAAACTTCCAGGAACAAATCTTTTTATTAAGGGGATTTGTTCTGTGAAATTTGGATTCAGTCATTAATGTGGCCTCAAGGTCATAGGTTCTCCACTGGCCTAGTATACTAACCAGAAACCCAGTCAGATCCAAAGATTGATGCAAGGAGTTTTCTCACAATTATATATCTTAAGCAATGCATTTGTTTTATCTAAAAAGTGGCCCTGTACTGGTCAATCAGTTATTGTTTCCTTGTTCCTTTGATTGAATACAGACATTTGGTGGGGAGTAGGACACCTCTTTTTCCAATTTCAGGGAATTGTACCTGTTTGTTCTCCCCCTCCCAACTTAGAAAACCCCTCATCTTTCTTCCAATTAGAAATCAGATTACTTAATCTTGCATCCTGTTAATTGTTTTCTTTTAATGCACAAAAATCTGTTTCCCCTTGTATTTGGGGTCCAGTGCCAAGCTGAGAAGGCCTGGTCCTGATTTTTTGTTTGATTGACATGCATCGTTTAATGAATCTACATGCTCAGAAGTTTGAACCTTTGTTTCCTTAGTTATTTGAGATTTCACCTAGCTCTATTTCCTAGAATTTCCTCCTCCCCAATGGTGTGAACCAAGGAGAAAGAGGAGAGAGGCATAGGGAGAACATTTCAGGTCTGAGTCAGAAAAATTTTGGCCAAATCTCTTTTCAGTAGACTACAGGAGTCAGGGGTGAAGAAGAACTCCCTTCCTGGCCCATCCTGACCCCCTCCCTCCCTTTGCCTACACAGTCCATAAACCCTATGTCTGCTTGGCAGTGACAATGATCCTATCCATTCCCTAAAACCCTATTCCTAGGGCTGGTTACTGGAGTGGAATATGTCCAATTGACTTAATTCAGAGCTTACTGTCACTTTCAGAGATGGGAATAGACTTCATTTATTGTTGGGGTTTTTGGGGTTTTTTTTTCTTCTCTCTGAGCACGACTGGATCTGTGCCACCAATGTCACTTTGTTTTGTTTCCTCCCTGCCAGAGGCAGAGAGGTCATGTGTGTGTATATATATATATGTGTGTGTATATACACATATATATGCATGTACGTGCAGAGACTCAGCTAAACTGACAATAAGAGAAAGAGAAATCCTTTAGGACAGCTTGGGTTTGGACCCTGCAGCAGCTGACTGTAAGCTGGGGAGTCTTTGAATACTTTTTCATACATTAACATAGGCTTCTTGCAAAGGACCAACAGCCTGGAGGAGAAGAGTCGAATTGTGAGCGCCTTCAAGGAGAGGCAATCCTCAAAGAATCTGATAGCATGTGAGAACAGTGGGCGAGAGGCACGGTTCCGCAGAACTGAGACCGACTTCTCCAACCTGTTTGCCAGAGGTAATGCACTTGGTTCCTTCATCCTTCCCTTCCTTCTACTGAGGCCCTTTTGTTTTCTTGTTCATGGATTTGATACTACTAGTGGCTGGGGAGGTAGGGAAAGGACACCGGGATATTTAATTCATCTCCCCAAACCCTCATTCATCAAAGCTGTTGTCCTTATATCTCAGGGACAGGGGGAACACTCCTCCTCCCTTCCTGACTCCCCAAATCTTACTTATTTTGGATGCTGATTGAGAATGTCAACCCCACCCTCAATTTATTAAAGAAATCACATCTTTCAGAGATACCTTTGGAAGCCAAAATCTCAGAATTGGAAGGGACCTTATTTAATCCAGCCTCTTACTCAATTGAGGAATCCATTCTACAGCAGACCTACCAAGAATCTCTGCCCAAATACCTCTAATGATAAGGCAGTCCACCCCCTTTTTAAACACCAATAATTGTTGGAAAATTCTTCCTAACATAGGGAGGCAGAAAGCTTGTGAGGTCTTACGCTGGCCAGAGAATAGAGCACAAAGACCTGGGTGGTTTGGGTTAATTTTGCTGCTAACAGACAAAGGCAGGAATGTGGGCCAGGAGGCTAGAGTTCAATGATGGTAGGCAGAGGACCTAGTTCAAATCATACCTCTAGCCCAGAGGACTGATGGAGAATCATGCCATCAACCTCTTGACAGAGAAGTGATGGAGTCAAGACAAATGTTTTGGACATGACTATTTCAGGAATTTGTTTAGCTTGACTATTCACATTTATTTTTCTTTTTTACTGGGGATGGGGGGTGAGGAGAAAAGTAATTTTTATTAATGATAAATAAATATTAAAAGACAAAACAAAATAAATCCTGCCTCTGATGCTTACTACCTGTGTGATCTTATGCAATTCACTTACCCTTTCGGGGCTTCAGTTTCATCCTCTATAAAATAAGAGAGTAGACCAGAAGGCTTAGGAGCTTCCTTCTATCTCTCAATTTTAGGACTTTACTTTCTTTCCTTAGCTTTGCTTTTTAGAAAACATTAATATTATTTTTTATCAAAAAATCTTATTTTCTCCCTCCCACTTCCTTTCCACTTCTTCCTTCTTCTCCTTCCCCTAAGAAAAAAGAAAAAGTCCCTTAAGAAACATATATAGTCAGGTAAAACAAATTCCTGCATTGGTCATGTCTTTCTCCCTCACCAAAAAAAAAGTCTCAGTCTGCACTGAGTTCATCCCTTCTCTACCAGGGCATATTTTGTCAGGGGTCCTCTGGAATAATGGTTGGTTATTGTGTTGATCAAAGTCCCTTAGCTTTACTTTTGTAGTACAAGAGTAAATCTCTACATATTTTATATGGTGTTTCTTTGTCAGAGTCCCCAAATGGGTTTTGGGGATGCAACATCTCTGTCTCCATAGATAAATTGAGCTAAGATTCATTATAACTTTTACCTTTTGGTCCTAGTTCTGCCTTCTGGAGATTTTTTTGAGATAGTCATGTCTGACTCTCCATGACCCCATTTGGGATTTTCTTGGCAAAGATACCATAGTGGTTTGCCATTTCCTTCTACAGCTCATTTTACAGATGAGGAAACTGAGGCAAACAGGGCTAAATGACTTGCCGAAAGTCACATAGCTAGGAAGTGTCTGAGGCCTAATTTGAACTCAGGAAGATGAGTCTTCCTGACTCCAGGCCCAGTGCTCTATCCACTGCCCTACCTAACTGCTCATGGAGCTACATGGAATAACTCTATTCCCTCTTCTACATTACAGCCTTTCAAAGATTTTAAGATAATTATCAAGTGAAACACCCACCCACATCTACTCTTCTCCTTTTCTTTTTCAGGCTAAACATCTCCAGATGCTTAGGGTGTGTGTGTGTGTGTGTGTGTGTGTGTGTGTGTGTGTGTGT
>NW_020954557.1:45975825-46012226 GCF_900497805.2 Vombatus ursinus | reverse complement strand
GTGTGTGTGTGTGTGTGTGTGTGTGTGTGTGTGTGTGTGTGTAGGGGAATAATAATTTCATAAATTTAGAGGTGGAAGGGACCTTGGAGGTCATTAAGTCCAACACCATTATCTTACAATGAGGAGACTGAGACCCAAGGTTGTTGAGTGACTTGCCCCAGTGAAGCATAGCTAATAAGTATATTAGGCAGGATTTTAACTCCGTTCTTCTTTACTGTGTAGCACTCTACCCACTGCACTACCTAGCTGAGGGTGGATAGTACGTGTCCTAGGACCAAAATGAGTATGGGAGTTGAGGATGGTGGTGTGGACAGGAAGGAATGGGAAAGATATTGCTGGTTCCCAGGCATAAGGCATCCAGCTATGAGGTGTTAACTCTTTGCTATCTTTCATCTTTTAGACCTGCTTCCGGCCAAGAATGGGGAAGAGCAAACTGTACAGTTCCTTTTGGAGGTGGTGGATATCCTCCTCAACTATGTTCGGAAGACATTTGACAGATCCACCAAGGTGCTGGACTTCCACCACCCACACCAGCTACTAGAAGGAATGGAGGGCTTCAACCTAGAGCTATCTGACCAACCTGAGTCCTTGGAGCAGATCCTTGTGGACTGCAGAGATACTCTGAAGTATGGCGTTCGGACAGGTAGAGTCCCAGGCAGGCAGCTACGTGGAGATTAAACTCTATCCTCCACACTCTAGTCTCTTTCTCACCCCACCTCCATCCTCACATGTACACATAGCTCTAAAGAAGGACTGGCAAGATCAAGTTACCTCAGTGGCAATTAGCTCCATGCCAGGTGGCCTGTGGGAATGACATGAACTGTCAGAATCATGGGGAGGGAGTAAATTCTTCTGGAGGTTCTGCCTGGCGATCTGGTATCATGAATTTTTTCCTAGTCTGCTTGGGAGAAATCAACTGATTCTAGCTACTGTTTAAACAACAACACAAAAACTTAAGTATTTATTTATATTTTAGTTAATTTTAATTTTTATTCTGAATGTATTTAAACAGGATGGCTGTTTTCACATACATAGTAGAAAGTAAAAAGAAGATGGTACATGACAATGCAGGTCTCTATTGTATATAGCTTGCTTTTCTTTTAAAGTATACGATAAAATCAACTTGTTGCTTTCAAAACTATCATACTTATATTGCCTTCTTTCTGACCTTTCTTCTGATCTTTTCCTTCTTTAAAGAAAAACGTGTCTCAATAACTCTTTTCTCTCCTTTTTTCTTCTCTTACCCTAACCCTATCCCCCCCTTCCTTCCACTCATTCTCCAATGGGGATAAAGGAAAAGAAAAACAAAGCCCTTTCAATTTACATATGTATGTACATACATACATATATATGTATGTATATATAGCCAAGCAAACAAATTTCCCACATTATGTGCATCTAAAAATGTGTATCTCATTCTGCATCTTAAGTCCATCATCTTTGTCAAAAATCAGGTAGCAAGTTAAGCATCTACTTGTACTTGCAATGCATTAAACAGATAGGAGCCTGATTCTTCTTGTTTCTTTTTTCTCTGTGGTTTCATCCCCATTTCTATTGACTCCTCCTCTTCCTGTTGCTGTCACGGGGTAGAACTCGGAGTCCTGCTTATTTTTTTTTCTGTTACCCAATTTGTGAAATCAAACTCATCAAGCCTCCTTATTTTCTCTGCAAAAAACCTATGTGCTCTCAGCCAAAAATCTCTCTAAGCTAAAGGTCCCAGAAGCAACCCGGAGACAATGCAGCCAAAGCAACCAAAGACAATGCAGAAGTTGGAGGTATTGGCTCATTACTATTGTTCTTCGTGAGCATAACCCAGCCAGCTCGTATCAAAAGTCAATGGTCTTGTGGCTCACAGGGCATATGGAAGAGAAATGTGCATCCATCCAGAGAGCAAGGGAAAATAAAATGAATATCTGACTAGATAGATATCTGGAGACCCAGCCTTGCACTGGACATTCTTTGTGAGTCTCTCATTAATCAAAGAGTAACTTTTTAAAAATAAGTTTTATCATTTTCAATGAACAGAAACTCACTCTCTCACTTTCTCTCCCATCTCATTTCCCTCACTGAAAAAGATAAACAAAACAAAACAAACCCGAATAACAAAATGAATACTCAAAGAAGCCCCTACATTGGCCAAGTCTAAAAGGCATATTCTTCATTCAAGCATCTCGAGTACATGTCCTCTCTATTAGGAGATGGGTAGCATGTTTCCTCCTCATCAGTCCTTTGGAATCATAGCTGGTTTTTGCATTCATCAGAGTTCTTAAATCTTTCCAGTGTTATTATATAAATTGTTCTGTTTCTGCTCACTTCACTCTGTATAAATTCATGTGAGTTGAAGTTAAATTTCCTGGTGCTATCTGATTAGCTGAATTCATCTACAATGCCAAAAAGGAGAGGCTTTGCTTATACAGGTTCCCCAAATATCCACATTCCAGGTGCCAGGAGGAGGAGGAGGCAGAAGTTGGAGAGTTGCCCAGCGTTGTCAACAGCACCTCCTCCATTCCTAATTGCCACCTCTGGTTAAATGAGGCAGTTTGGTCAGTACAGTCTTTCTTACAGACCTCTCTGGCCTTTACAATTTACCTGAGGCATTCAAAAGCTGTGGAGTATACTCTTCTCTCAGTGCCCAGTTCTTTGCTTGAACACAGTGCCCTGTCTTGGGACACCCCTCATTCCAGAAGAACCACTGGGTCATTGTTTTGGTGTCCTCTAGCATCCTAGACTTTCTTTGACTTTTTTTCCTTCTGCTGCCTGACTTTGAGCCATTTCACTTTAAGGTAGTATTTCTGCCACATCTTACCTTCACTAAAAACAAGAAAATGTTAAATCTTTTGGGGAGGGAGTGGAGACTAGGTCTCCTGAACTCAAGTGATCAACCAGCTTCCCTCTCCCCAGCTACAGGGACAACAGGCATGGGCCACCACAGCTACTTACGATAAAAACTCTAGTAAAGGTTTAATGAAACCTTTGGCTTTCATTGACTAAAGTGAAGTTTGAAGATAACTGGTGGATTTAATGTACACATGTTCTTCCCTCCTTCCCCACCCTCCACCCCTTTAAAATTGATTGAAGTGTGACTTTTTGGCCATTCAGAGTTTTATATTTATTTGGCTTTTTGTTCCATATTGACTGTTTCTGAAAATATTGGTTTTTTTATTTTGATTTAAATTTATTTTCAAGTAGACTTTTTATTCCTTTTTTTCAATTCCAAATTCTCTCTCTCCCTCAGCCACTCCCTCATTGAGAAGGCAAGAAAAACCAGACCTATTACAGACATATGTATAGTCATACAAATTTCCCCATTAGCCACTGAAAAATTTCTAGAGGGTGTCAAGATACACTTGAAGTTCAGTTGATGATTTGGTTATCCACTTTGATACAAATGGTGACTGGTAATTTTTCAAAGGGGTGTACCTTCTATGATTCTTCATTATCTAAATATGATTTTGTACTTGGATAGGCAAAGGGTCACCTGATGGGTAGTGATACTTGAGTGAGATCACTCTGCAGTTCATGGGACATTTGCCCTAGACAATCTAGAGTTGTCTAAATGAACTTTTAGAATCTGGTCCTGCGGTGATAGCTAGCTTAATTAGATGGATTCCTTTATTAAAATCTTTAATACATCACATGAATTTCAAGGAAACTATTGGGTACAGAAGGTTATGATTTAAGAAATGCTGCCAGGGTGAGCCCAGATGACTAGGTGTGTGTCTAAATGAGTGAATGACATGTTCAAGGATATGTCTGTATTACAGTGGAATCAGCCCAGACATTCAAGTATATCATTTTACATTTATACTATTTTCCATTGCCAAATAAAATTTTATTTTTTAAACTGGATCTGTAATTTCATGGGTATAGAGAGCTACATACTAATGAGAACCTTCTACTACTTGTGCAGAATTATACCTTCTCTGAAGCTTACAGTCAGAGGGTTGCCTAGAGATCTGAGAAGTGAAGTGACTTTCCTAAGGACACACAATCAAGGCACTTGAACCCAGATCCTCCTTCTGAGGCCAGCTCTCTATGCACTATCTAGCTGAAATAGTCTTCTCTTTGTCTCTCAAGGGAAGTTCTCTATTTTCCAACCAACTAATCAATAAACATTTATGAAGCACCTACTGTGTGACAGGCCCTGTGCTAAATGCTGGGGATACAAAAAGAAGCAAAAGACAATCCCTGCCCTCAAGGAGCTTACAATCTAAAGGAGGGGGTGAAACATGTAAACAAAGCAAGCTATATGGAGCATAAATAGGAAATAATTAACTTAGGAAACGCTTGGTGACTGAATGAATGACAGCAGAGCAGGTCAGTACCTACTGCTGTGGAATTCAGTATAAGAGATCCTCGGGGACTGATTACATCCATTTCATAATTTCATCAACTTTCAATATCTTTGCCACCATTCTTTTCCTCCCTATGAATGCTAAATTGACCAAGGCAATGGCTGTATAAAGGGTTTTAGTATCAGGCATGTTAATAAAGGTATTATGAGAACAAAGGACTTTAGAGACTTTTATGAATAGTAATTTTTCACAACAGTATTTAAGTCATTGGACTTTTATTATTGTCTCTATTTATCATCTCCATTATTTGTCCCCATTATTATTGTCCCCATTTTCCAGATGAAGGATACTAAGGTTCTGTCTACACAGGACCTGAACATAGGCCAACTTGAGTGAAAAGTTGAGTAAAATCTATCATTTGGCATCTTGATTTGGTTTTTGACAGAACTGACTGGCTTGATTGGATGACTTAGCTTCATAAGACACAGAGTCTAATTAACTGGTCCAAGGTCATGTTGCATGGTGGAAGCAGCAAAGCCAAGACTTTCCCCCAGGTCCCAGCACCATTCTCCCTCTCCAAGGGGTTCGCCTCCTGAATCAATCACAGGAGGGATTAGATTAGTCCAAAGCTGACTCACAGAATCTCATCTTGACCCAAGGGGCTTTGAAAGAGGTCACACTCTATTGAAATTGAAGGAGTAGTTTAAGTTCCCAAGGGTATTTCATCTTGTTTCTGCACTGGGAAATTAAACATGAGAAAGATTTGCAAACCAAAATCACCAGTTACAAGAAACAGAGTGATTGCCTTTATAATGCAGCAGGTTCTGTTTTATTTTAAAACTGCCCCAGTTTTGAAGCTGTTTTGTGGGATATCACTAAGCTTTGAGCTTGATTTCAGAGGGGACAACTATGCCCTTCCATTGTATGCCTTTTGGTGCCACTGTTCATGATGAAGTATAGGGGATGATATATCATGGGTCTGACCTCATTTGGCAATCCTTGTGTTCTTTTTTAAAATTATTTTTCAATTTCATTTTCAGTTCTGAATTTCCTCCCTCTATCCTTTCTCCCTCTCCCCCACTTGGCCAGAAAGAAAGAAAAAAAAATCCATTATAAATATATATAGTCATGCAAAACAAATTCCCTCATTAGCTGTGTCTGAAAAAAGAAAAAAAAAGGAATAAAAGAAAAAAAAAAAGAAAGAAGAAAAGAAAATATGCTTCAATCTGCACTCTGTGCCCATCAGCCCTCTCTCCAAGGGTAGAAATCCTCATGTTTCTGTGATATGCATCTGATATTCTTGTCTCACCAGGTCATCCTCGATTTTTCAACCAACTCTCTACTGGATTGGATATTATTGGCTTAGCTGGTGAGTGGCTGACATCAACTGCTAACACCAATATGTAAGTCCTATACCTTTTTTCCTCTTTTCTAATAAGCAATATTGATAGATTTTTACTGTTAATTTGTATTTTTAGAGACTAATCCCTATTAATTTATTATAAATTGGCAAAGATTGCTAGGGGAATTTCTACTCTAAGACCCTTTAAGCATATGATTTTAGTCATAGTCATGGATATAATAATACTAAATAATAATAGCTAGTATTTATGTAGCATTTTAAGGTTTGTACAACACTTCATATATGTTAACTCTTTAGATCCAGAGTTGGGATCTCAAAAAGTTATCTAGGTCAATTCTCTCAGTACATAGATGAAGAAACTGAGACCAAGAGAGAGAAGTCATTCATCCAAGGTCACAAAGCTAATAAATAGCAGAAATGGAATTTGACCCCAGATCCTCTAAATGTAGAGTCAATATCCTTTCAGCGCTGGGTATGCAGTAGGCCCTTGACTCTGTGACCCTGGGCAAGTCACTTAGACTCTCTCACCCTCATTTTCCTCATCTGTAAAATGGGGATAATAATATCTGTAAGTGGTATCTACCTCAAATGGTTGTTATAAGATCCAAATGAGATAATAGGTATAAAGCAGTTTGCAAACTGTAATGACTGTATAAATGTCAACTATCATTAGCATCATTATCACTCAGTAAACATTTTTTGAATTGAATTGAATTTATGTATCTCAGTAACAAGATGATGAAAAGAAATGGTGACTCTAGAGCTTATTATTTAAGTTGAAACTGTGGGAAAGTGCCCATATCATCAGAAGAGGGTGGTTAAAAAACCTTTCTTGCTCTCTAGAATAATTTTGATTCATTTTCCTATTGATAACCAAAGCCTTTGACCATTATGCTTAAAACTGGAGATCTTTCTACCTCAGATTCTTACCATACATTCCAAGCACTTTAGAAAAAAAAAACTCAATCAGTTGTTCAATTGAATCAAACTGATTGTGGAATATCTGATTGTTTAACTGCATGTTACTTTTCCCCCACACCTATTCATATTTGTAGGCACAGCCTTAAAATTGCTCTCTGTTCTTGTAAATTTGTAGAAAGCTCTAAATTTAATTTGTCTGATGAGCAATTATTACCTCCATGGCCATCCAGCAATGATCCACAAGTTTCTTCTCTATACATTTATCCTCTGTGCCAGCTGCATCAAATTTATAGAAATGGGACTATTAAACTGTACATTAAGGATCCCTGTGGGCTACATATTGTCTTAGAAGACTACATATTATAAAATTATCTATATTCTATTTTCTAAAACTTTGTTAAATATTTCTCAGTTTCATTTGATCAGATTTGGGAGTGAGTGATGAAGCCTACATGTTTGACACCTCTGCTCTATCAATCAGAAAAATTACAAATTAGCCTTCTTTTCTGGGTAGGGCTCGTAGCCAATGGAGCATTTTCCTTTTCTATCAATACCATAATAGTTCTGTGCCTCCAAAACAATGGTTACAACATTCACTAATGTATATTGGAAACAGTAACTAATAGTGAAGTGAGAATCATTTGGATTATCTGATGGGCTTAATTCTTGTTACGATTCTCAGAGTTTATATTTATAGTAAAGGATATTCAGAAAAACGAATTTAGGTAGAAAGGTTGTATGATTTAAAAAACAAAGTCCGGTTTGACATCAAGATGGAATGCAGATTACTCAAGCTTAAGATGTTTTGCTGTACTTCAAGACCAAATTACTACCATCCACAACACCCTAAGGCCATTTTGAAATTGTGTATTGATTTGCTTGTGTTTCAAAAGTGTAAAATTGTTGTGAGTCAAAATACTTACCAGTTACAGAAGACAAGTTTCTATTAATTAAACAAGTATTCTTAAATAGCTTGTTATTTTAAACTGGTATAGATATGAGAAAGTGTCTAAATACTAAAGTCTTCAGTGACATATGTCCTGAGTGATGACATTGGCCTGAAAAACGGAAAATGAAGCGAGCTTTAATTTGCCCCATCTGTGGGTAATGGTTAACATAATGAGGTTTAATCATGTGACTGATGAGGCATGCTATTCAGACACATGAAACTCAAGTTAAAGGTACATTGTTATTTTAATGTCATACAAAATTCTCCTTTTGTTGTCTTTGAATCTATTACTTTGTGATTCATTATATGATTATATAAAAGACAAAAACTGACTATAGTAATTAATAACTTTTAAAAATCATGGTGTATGCTGCCTACTTAAAGCATCAGTTACACTTAAAAAAACTAATTATTTCATTAGAAAGCTAAATATGAATTTGTTGTTGTTCAGTCATGTCGTACTCTTCACAATTCCATGGACTATCCCATCCATGGGGTTTTCCTGACAAAGATACTGGAGTGGTTTGCTATTTCCTTCTCTAGTGGATTAAGGCAAACAGAAGTTAAGCGACTTGCCCAGGGTCACACAGCCAGTAAATGTCTGAGGTCAGATTTGAACTCAGGTCTTTTTGACTCCAAGCCCAGTGCTCTATCCACTGAGCCACCAAGCTGCTTCCAAGAATATGAGTTACTAAAACTCAACTACTTAAAGAAATACTTTGATATCATCTTGTGGTCTGAAGGTGACCCTAGGTTCTAAAAGGGCATGCTAATGGAGTATAAGTTCTGACAGGTCCTACTAAGTTGGGAAGTCTTCCAAAATGGGCCTGACAAGTAGACTGTGCCTGTCATCTACCCAAAAACCAGCCAAGCTAAGTTTAGAGAACCACATAGCTGCAAGAATGGCCACCTGGCAAGGATTTGGGGGGCGGGGCACAGCAACTATATTGAGCATTCACTAAGGTGTGGAGGGATTACTATCTATATTGGTAGAGGGAGTACCCTTGTCCTTACTAATCTCAGATCTTTTGAAATATTCAAAGGGTTCAGGAACTACAGAAATCAGTGGGTAGTTGTCCATACAGCACAAGTGCCTTTTTTAATGCCATTGATGAATTCACTTGACCGTCCTTAAAGAACTACTGCCTATTTTGTCAACATTTTAACTGGGTTTTTTTTCCTAACACATCTGGCTAAAATGTC
This sequence comes from Vombatus ursinus, assembly GCF_900497805.2. Classification (NCBI taxonomy): domain Eukaryota; kingdom Metazoa; phylum Chordata; class Mammalia; order Diprotodontia; family Vombatidae; genus Vombatus; species Vombatus ursinus. The sequence goes on along the minus strand of NW_020954557.1, from coordinate 46,003,495 downwards.
TAAGTAATTAACATTAGCATTCCTTTTTGAAAATTTATGACCCAAATACCTTCTTCAAATGCTTTTCCTTTAACCAGAAAATCACACAAATTTTCTTTTTTTTTTTTTGTCCCTGCTCATAAAATCAAAGTCCTTTTCTCCTCTTTCCTAATCTAAGTTGAACCATGAAATGTGAAAATATATTTCAGCCATTGAAGGTCAAAGCAAACCACTTTAATGGCACATGGTAATTGCAGCTGTACTGCAGAGTGGAGATTTTTAAAATATGATACGATTCCAACAGATCAATAGAGAAGGTTATTTAAAATAGTAAAATAGTTTCTGCCAGATCTCAAGACAAGGCATTGTCTAGAGAAGGGGTAATAACTATTGTCTAGAAATTGTTCTAAGCCAGTTCTATGGGAGGATCATGAAATGTGGCAGGAGAGCCAAGTTCTTTTGGGAGGAATTACCTTCCTGCTGACAGTCGTCTTTTCCATCTGGATGCAGTGTTTAAAATATTTCTGGGAAAAGATGGGAAAAAGGGTCAAGCTTTTCCAGGTAGGGTTTGCATCAATGATGCACTCATTACCTGAGCTACATTTTCATCTGGTAGGCAATTACTATGAAGAACAATGACCATATTCCATTATCCATGTAGGCTTATAAAGTGTACAACCCTATGACATCATTAAAATGGCCACCCATGACATTTCTGCATTGTTAGCACAGAAAGGATATCTTTTTATTTCAGTTTACTTCAGTTTATTTACCCCATCTATGTAAGCCCTCAGTTTCAGGATGCAGGTTTCTAAGCCAAGAGTCCAAAGCAAATCCATGAGGAATTTCAGACTAACAGGGTAGGGTTCCCTCCCCTCCAAGGGCATTTGGCTTTCCAGGACTGTTTTGTAACTTTGTTGTTGTTATTTAGTCATTTTTCCATCATGTCCCACTCCTTGTGACCCCATTTGGGGTTTTCTTGTCAAAGATACTAGAGTACCTTGCCATTTTCTTCTCCCATTCATTCTACAAATGACGAAACTGGGGCAAACAGGGTTAAGTGACTTGCCTAGGGTCACAATATCTGAGGCTGAATTTGAACTTGAATTTGAAATTGAACTCAGACCTAACTCCAGACCTAGCAATATATCCACTTCACCACCTAACTGCCCTTTGTATTTTTGTATCTGCCTACAAATACTTGATGACCATACTCAACCTTACTGAGAAGATCACTCATAACTACTGCACTATTTCACTAGGAATTCAGAGTGGCCAGGCCAATAATTTCATAGAAATTTCACTTGAGAAATTCTCTCTGCGAGCTGCCATGATGTTGTAGGCCTAGCTACATTTTGTCAGAAAAGTGCACATTATCAGTAGCTCTTATTACCTAGGAGAAACTACCCTGCAAAGGAAAACTGGGGAGGGTGGTCAACTCTGGTTTGGCCGAGACAGTAGAATAACAGGAGCCTCCTGCGTGTTTCTTCTTCATTCTGCTGCCCTATCCTTCCTACCCCTAGTGCTCTCTGATCTCTTCATTAATTTCCCCAAAGATAATGCTAAAATCTCAAAGTTTGAAGGGACCTCAGAAGTCATCTCGTCCTCCTATACAGTGATCTCCTCTGTGACACCCCAACAGATAGACCAAGCCTCCATACCCACATTGCCAATGATACTATTTTATACTCCATTCCGTGTGAGAAGCTCTAATTATTTGGAAGGTTTTCCTTAAACCCAGCCAAAATATGTCGCCTTATACCTTCCACTACAAGGTTCTAGTTCTTCCAACTGGAACCATACAGAAGAAGCTCACTCACTCTCCACATGACACCCTTTCAAATATTTGAAGGCATTGTCTTGCCTCCTTTTAGCCTCCTCTTCTCCAGGTTTAACAACCTCTGACCCTTCTAATGACATGGTTTTGAATCCTCACACTACCCTGTTCACCTTCTTTTGAAAATGTTCCAGCTTGTTATTTTTGTTCTTAAACTGTGGTAGCCAGAAGTGGACACCACAATACAGGTATGATCTGACCAGCTCTATTCCCTCCCCCCAAATCTGGACACTATATTCTAAATTTTATGAAGTGGTGAAAACTAGTGAGGAAGAAATTCCCTTAGGGCCCATTGCTCCTTGAATGAAATACAGTAGATGAGTCACCCTCCACCTTGATCCTAGGATGGGAAGGTCAGAGAAAGAACTACATATAATCTTTTGGTAGGAAAGCCACCCCAGATATTTGGGCCAGTACAGTAGAGTTTAGTCATCTTCCCCAGTGGGCATATAAAGAAACTCAGGCTATCCTCAGCATCATACTGATACGAATTACAGTCAGCTCATTTCTTGCTTTTGGGGCCCAGTTTCTTCCTCTGTCTCAGGTCCTGATTTCTTGTTCTCTGCTCCTCCCACCTTGTCCTCTTACAGTATAACTTGCTGCAGGATCCTAACTTGAATTCTGATCTCTTGATGTCTGTACTGGTTCCCACCTGTCCCTCAGGGGACCTCCTCTATCAGAAGCCAAGCAGGGTGAAGCCCTTCTAACCATATATGGTACCCTCTTATGGGGATATCAGAGCTGGCATCAGGGGCCAGAAGGTACAACATTGTCCTAGAGGGGAACTGGATTTGCCTGCCAGATACTGGGTAAGGGCAGAGCTGAGATCAGGAACAAAGGACAGAGAGCTAAACTGAGGAGGAAGTGTCCTATCAGGACAACATAAGAGTTTTCAAGCAGGTTGTAGCTAAAATCAAGAATTAGAAGGCATGGAATTAGACAGATCATATCATCAGAGTAAGATAGATAAACAACAAGCATTTATTAAGTTCCTACTGTATGTGGTATACTATGCTAAGCACTTAACAATTATTTTATTTTATCCTCACAGCTACCCTGGGTATTATCATTATCCCATTTTACAGGTGAAGAAATGAGGCAGAAAGAGGTTAAGTGACTTACCTATGGTCACACAGCTAATAAGTATCTAAGTCAGATTTGAACCGAGGTCTTCCTGACCCAAAGCCTGTAGGTGTTCTATCCATTGTAACCCTCAACTGGCTGTAAGACTTGGGTATTGGGAAGAAGCCACAGAGTAGGAGGCAGAATTGGTTGGTACCAGACTCTCTTGTTATTGAATTCTCTAAGCTTTCAGTTTTTTAATCAAGTTTCTTTCTTTTTTTCAAATGTCAAGCATTTTTTTTCTCCCTCCCATTTCTGCGTTGCAAAAAAACAAAAAAGAAAACCCTTCTAACCTTTCTATTACAGTCAAGTAGAACAAATTCCCATATTAGTCATTCCAAAAACCATGTGCCTCATTCTGCATATCCATCACCTTGATCTTTGGAGGTGGGTAGCCTTTTTCATCAGTGGTCCCCTGGACTTATGATTGATCACTCATTGATCAGAGTTTTTAAGTCTTTCAGAATTGTTCATTTTTACAGTGTTGATGTTATAGTATAAGTTGGTCTTCTACTTCCTAAACTCTGTTTCCAAATCCCAAGAGTGCTGGCTAACCACTGTGGTCTAAGGACAAGGGCAGGCCAGAAGTCAACATGAGCAAAACTCGATCCACTTGATTAAGCAAGTAGGACAGAAAGATCACCTGCTCAGGCAAAGCAGAGGCTAATTAGACCTGGTCTAAAGCCAGGCAAAAGGCAAAGGACAAAAGGCTGGACAAATCACGACATCCCATTCCTGTCCTTTCTCCCTTGTCCATCTGGTTCCTAGCTGATCATCTGACTTTGGCTTGGCTACTAATGCAATCTGTGGTCAAAGTTGACCAATCCTTGATAAGTTTCTGATCTCCTGGGTTTCTGACTCAGTTTGTTCCTGGCCTTACCACAGGTCAATTCTAACAAGCCTTCTTAAGAAGTTTCATGAGTATCTAGTGTACCCACTGTGGCCAGCTCAAGCAGTCATGCCAGCATCTCCACAGTGTTAAAACAGTTCATCTTCCCAATGGGTTTTTGGAAGCTCAGATACACCCTCTGCCAGCTCACTTGTTCGGTGATGTCACACATCATGAGTTTGCAACTTGGTACTTTAAATAGCACAGGCTAAACCAGGAACCCTTCTCTCTTCTTCTTCCTTTATGACAGCCAGTCTCCAGCATGCCATCAGACATAAGGGATTGTTGGTTGCCATGATGATGGGGCTCAGACAGGACCAAAGCATGATTGTGGCCCTCCAGAGGTGATGGTAATTAAAAAAAATGACAACCAAGTATTCTTCCTCCTAAATAGTTCAGTGTCATCCTAAGAGCGGTGAACAGATTCTTTTTGGTTAAAAAATTCTGCCACCAGCAGAAATGTCATGAGAACTCTCTGTGATAATTTTTCCCCACTTCTGTAACTGTCATTAAATTGATTGGTTTTTTTCTCCTACTCCTGGAAATGAGAATTGTTGCTTGCATCTTGTGTCTGAAAATGGTCTTTCCGACATTTAAAAAAAAATTGTTAAAACCAACAAAAATTCCACTTGGCCCACATTCTCATTGGCCCCACCCCTCACTAACTGACGTTGCAGCTTCCCCTTCCTAGGCAGGATTCACCTTCTCCTGCTCCCCACATCACAAGGCTAAGAGAACTCCGGCATCAACCTTCAGCTAATAATCAGAGCCTACCGCAAAGGCACAGATGTTCAAAGAGACTAAACGAAATGAATAGCAAAGAGCAAAAGAGCATTTTGAATATCTTTTAGGCCTGCTGCTTAATTTTCATCAGACCTACCTTGATTTTTTTTTTTTAGGCCCTGGACTCAGGGACATACACTTATTTTCCTAACTGGATCAAGGGGAGCTTTTGCCTCCCTTCAGGGATCACTTTGTAGTTCATAGCCTACTGCTTGAGATTCAGTTTGGCATAAGACAAGCCCCACATGCCAGGCCATCTGATGCCCTTTACCTAGAGTAGATAGAAATACCAGTTGACTGCCTTCTTGTTATTTGTAATTGGTAATTAGAAAACCATCCTTTATAATTACTCTTGACAGATATTGACTATATGGTACTGTTGAAACAAAATTGTCCTTGGGAATTATCAGTAGAAAAAAATCCACATAGATAATTGCACTTAGATTTTTAAAACCCACGCCAATGTTTCTAATCATTTTCACAGTTAGCTTTCTGATGCTCGTGATTTTTTTAAAACACCCTAGGATTTTTGGCATCAAAATTTCATATTATATAAGTATGAAATTGGCAGCAATTGAAAATTTTTCTTCACAATCTAATTTTATATAGAATTGTCAATGTATTTATAATGAAGATGTGCATTGTCATATAATCCTAGGCTAAAAGGGACCCAGAGAAGTTGCCTAGTCCATTCCCATGCCTGCAGGTAGCACCATATCCAACTATTCCAATAGGAATCTCTCTTACATTGTCAGCTGGCAGGTTTATCTAATTTTTTTCTCTTATAATTGTCCCTCCTTAGATTCAGTAGGAACATAAAAAATTTTCACAAAATGATTTGTGAATAAATCATAAATTTTCCTAAAGCTAATTTATTCTTCAGTCTTCCTGCCAACACACACACACACACACACCAAACACATATGTGATGAGATTTTTTTAAAAGCAAAAAAAAAAACCAAAACCCCATTGTATTTGCTGCATTTTTAAAATTTTTTTAGTTTTTTAGGCAAATGGGGTTAAGTGACTTGCCCAGAGTCACACAGCTAGTATGTGTCAAGTGTCTGGTCTGAGGCCAGATTTGAACTCAGGTCCTCCTGACGTTAGGGCCCGTGCTCTATCCACTGTGCCACCTAGCTGCCCCTATTTGCTGCATTCTTACAGAGGCTTTGTCTCTGCAATTTCTGAACCACTACTCAGTTCAGTCAAACTTCTGGTGAATCCAGTAGGGGAAAAAAATCAACAAAACAAATTTATTGATTGAATTGACTAGTCAATAAAATAGTAGCTCCATTAGTCTCTAGTAGTTCTGTGTAGGTTCAGACAGAGTTTTTAAAACAAGTACTGGTGTCCTGGAAAAGGTATGAGTGTTTAGTGTTTTCAGGTACTGTCTACACTGGCAGATTGAAGTGAAGAATTTTAATTATCTGGGAAATTCATCCTGATAATTAATTTAATGTTGTCTGACAGCTTATGACTGGTGACTTGTTCTACCTTCAATAAAGATATTTTATTAGAGATTTGGAAGATCTTTCTGAAGAAATACAACTTCCTCTAAGTGAGTTCCTGAAATTAGTGGTTTGTCCTTGTTATTCATCTTCTTTTTTCCTCACTATCTTTTAAGGTTTACATATGAAATTGCCCCAGTGTTTGTCCTCATGGAGCAAATAACGCTTAAGAAGATGAGAGAAATCATTGGATGGTCAAGTAAAGAGGGTGATGGCATATTTTCACCTGGTAGGTTTATTTTTCTTTGTCTCATTAAAGCCACAATGTTTAGAGTTCTGTTCCTTGGATTGGGTGAGGACATTGGACAAAACGCATCCAAAGGGTTTGTGGAAGAGTATTGAAATTTTCCTGAAGTTTTTCAGTTCTCCAGACCTCTTCCTTTGAGAGATGCCCATCTATATAATGCCTAACCAACTGATCAGTTTAATCAGTTAAGTCAAACTACTGGTCAATTCAGGGGGAAAAGATCAAGCGAGTTTAATGAATATTGGATTTTTGTCCAAAATGGTAGATCTGATAGTCTTAAGTAAACACAAAATGATTCTTTAAAACAAGCACAAGTGTTCTTAGGGAGTAAGTTATGAGTTTACTGTGCCGTGGTTTGGGTGGGGTTTATATATGATGTCCCAAAAGTCTTATTGCAGTTGTCAATTTATACATTTAAATCGCAGTTGTAGATTGTAAATTTTAAAAATTGCGTTTGCAAAGTAAAATATACACTTTGAAGAATACACAACTATTCTGTTGCAAACATCTAATTAATTTAGACAGATAATTAATGAACCTGTAATATCCAGATAGTCGAAATAAGAAAAAAAGAGATGGGTTTTTGTCTAAATTAACTATATGATTGCCTCAGTTTCTGGTTTCATTTTCTGTGTAGATTCAGGTTCTGTTTTCATCTAAGTTTTCTAAAATCACTTAGTTTCAAACAAAAATATAAATGATTCATTTGAGTGCTCTTTGAGGAGACAAGGCATTTATCAAGCTCCTACTGTGTTCAAGGTATTGTGCCTAGTACTGGAGATACAATGACAAATTGTCTCTTCCCTCAAGGAGCTTCCATTGTAATGGCAAGTAGTCAGGGGACTGAAAATTCAGGAGGCAAGAACTTTGAGGAAGTTCCTTTATTTGCTTTCTCTCTGACTTCAAGTCTCTAATCTTTCTGTGCTTCAGTTTCTGCATCTATAGAATGATGATAATAATAGTTATTACTGCACAGGTTGTTGGAAAGCTTAAGTAGTGTTTTGCCATGGAAACAACCTCAGCCTATCATAGTGCCTGACATATAATATGTGCTCAATAAAGTATTGATTGACTTACTGATTGAGTCATTGATCTATGAATCAATCTCAGACTGAAAACAGGAAGATTCTACTCCTTGACTACTACTGCCATCACTCCCTCTTCCACTTCTGCTCAGCTTGAGAAAGGTAGGCCACTGTGGAAGAACCAAGAGCCAATTTGTAAGATTGAATCTATGATGAAGTTCTATGATGAAGACTTCTACCCCTCATACAGATGGGAGGACAGAAGCTGGGACCATAGTGGCCACAATAAAGGAGCTGAAGTAACTAGGGGATAGCCCAGAACATCCCAATCCACCGAGATGTCATTCCTTCCCACTCTTACTTCCCTTTATCTTGAAACTCAAGCATTGACTTTGTTGTCAGGGGAAATAGTAAGCACAATGACAGATCCCCCTCACCATATGTCTTGTTTGGTTATAGGGGGTGCCATATCCAATATGTACAGCATCATGGCTGCTCGATATAAGTACTTCCCAGAAGTCAAAACCAAAGGCATGGCAGCTGTTCCCAAACTGGTCCTGTTTACCTCAGAACACGTGAGTTGGAGCTGTTGCTCATGCACTATAGTCTATCCTGAAGGAATGCCTCCCTCATCAATACATGGCTCTTTTTTTTTGCAGAGTCATTATTCGATAAAGAAGGCGGGGGCTGCACTTGGCTTTGGAACGGACAATGTGATTCTGATAAAATGCAATGAAAGGTAGGAGAGGAGGGTGACTGCTAAATTTTTGGATGTATTAAATGTGTTCATCTGTTAAATTTGTTTTACTGTGCTTAAGGGCTGACTCGGTACAATGTGCCAAGCTGCTAACGAGCTGGTGAAAATATCCGATTAAATTACTTTCTCCTGCATCTGAAGCTCCTTCACATGCAGCCTTGTTGATGCTTCTTTAAAAAAAATCTATCTCCTTCTGTTACAATTACAGGGGGAAAATCATCCCAGCTGATTTGGAGGCAAAAATTCTTGAAGTCAAGAAAAAGGTGCGTGTGGTAGAAAAGTCTGGACAAGAGTCAGAAGTCCTGAGTTTGAGACCAAGCCTGAATACTTACTTGGCCACATGTGACTGGAAGCAAGTCACTTATTCTCCCTAAGTCTCAGTTTCTCAACTGAAAAAAAAAAAAGGATAATAAAACCTATCTTATATTCCTACCTTATAGGTTTGTTATAAGGAAAAAATTTTGTAGTATGGTGTCATGGAAAGGGCACTGGACCTTAAATTAGAAGTCTTGGATTTGAATCTAAGCCCTGACTGAATGATCTTGGCCAAATCATCTAATTTTTGTGAGTCTCAGTTCCTTGTCTAGATAAATAGGTGTAAAGATAGATATTTAGATAGATGATAGATAGATAGATAGACAGATAGATAGATAATATCTGCATGACCTAACTCACAAGGTCATTGTGACAAAGGGGCTTTAAACTATAACGTGCTATGTAAATGTGAGTTGCGACATTGTAGCCATATAATACAGATAACTTCTAGTGTTTACATTTTTAAACCTACTTTTGCTCTGAAAATTAAAAGCCATTACTAAACTAAAAAATTATTTCATGAGAAATAGCATTCTGCAGTAGATGGTGAGATGGCTTCACAATCAGGGAAGACCTGGATTCAGGTCCCACTTCTGACACATAATGACAAAGTCCAATCTGTCAGTGTCCCCAGAGGACTCTTCAAGAGTATAAGTTGCCTAATAGGTGCTGAATTATACAGGTAGAGGGAGTTTTCCCACTGGAAGTACCATTCATCAATGAAGTCACAGGTTCAGACTCCCAAAATATCACTTAGTGTTACTTCTAACATTTTTTTCCTCCAGTTTTTGTTGATCTGATTCTCTAAAACTCTGTCTATACAGTGCCCATAAAAGCCAATTGAAAAGTGAAAAATTCAGCCCAAAATCAATTATTTTGTCTACATTATGCCAAATAATTCTGTATCTTTGTTCTTCCTTTCTTCTTTCTTTTTTTTTTCTTTCTTCCTTTTTTCCTTGTTTTTTTTCCTTCCTTTCTTTTTCTTTTTTCTTACTCAATTGACTGCTTGCTTTAGCATCCTGTAGACACAGCCTTATTTAACTTTTAACTTGCTTTTTATACTGGTACAATCTCAGTTTAACATTGGAGTCTGTTTAGCAAAGCTATTCTCCTGTTCTAGCTTATGGCACATAGTAACTAACTGGTCTTTGCTGATCCAATCTCAGCAAATTCTATTCAGTGAAAAATCTTATTGAACAGATGTATTCATAAAGGCCCTGCCATGTTGCAGTCAATCCATTTAACAATAATGTTGTTTTGGTTTAGTATTCATGCCTTCTGCTGTAACTATATTTATTTGCTGGGCTTTCTGTAGAATGAAGAGAAATAGATGAGAGGGAAAGAGATTGCCAAAGTTTGGGCAAGAATAATTCAACAACAGTTTCAATTCAACATACATTGATTAATGACCTGCTATATGCAAAGTACTTGCTAAGTGCTGTGGCTAGAAAGACAAAAATGCAGTCTTTGTCCTCAGGAAGATTACATTCTAATCAGGTGTCTTCACACATAGCATAAATATAGTCCAAGGAAAATGGAAATGGAGGAGAATACTAACAACAGGAAGGTTCATGGAAGGCTTTATGGAGGAGGTGGTATCTGAGTTGAGCCTTAAAAAAGAGGCCAGGAATTCTGAGAGGTTCGGATGAGAAAAGATGGCATGCTAGGCATGGAGGATGGCTTGAACAGAGGCACAGGGGTGGAAGTGGACCTAAGGTACCTCAAAATTCTTCACTCCCAGATGTCTCTAAACTCATTCTAGTTCTATTACAATATTTATTCCTTTCTGGTTTACACCAAAATTTCAATTATTCCAATTTTTCAAGTTCTGAAAATGAATGGATTTTTGTAACTAACTACTACATTAGCATAGTCATAAACCAAAAACATTTTAGAAAGGATGCCAACTAAGAAGGATGGACAATATCCATATAAAAACCCCACAAAGGTTTTATATGATGTCATACAACAGTTTTGCCACTCTGTATAGGAGGCAGCATGAAGTAGTGGCAAGAAGAACACTGACCTAGATCACCTTTCTGTGCCTTGATTTCCTTATCTGGAAAATGAAGGAGCTAAATTTAGATGATCCCTAAGATCCTTTCCATCTCCTTGCCCTCTGATTTTTTTAATTCTGTCTTGGTCGCTTAGCTGTGTTGACCTTCAATCTCCCAGTATGGAAGCATTTTTAATAATGTTTTTGTTGATGCCTTTGTCTTTGCATCAAGGTCTTTGCCCACACTCACATAGGTTAAACCTTCCCTTGTGAACAAAAAGAAAAAAAAAGAAAAGGAATTTCATATCTGCTAATGCATATACTATTCTCTTCTGGTAGTCCCCCACCTCTCTGCTTTGAGGGAAGAGATATGTTTCATTCTGTTCTCTGGAACCTTGATTAGCTTTGCAGTTACCCAAAGATCAACTTGTCACTCTCTTCATTTGTATTGTTGTAATCTGGCATTTTGTGCAATTAGTTCTACTTATTTTACTCTGTGTAAGTTTATACAAACCTTACCATGAATAAGTATTTACTAAGCTCCTACAGTGTGCTATACACTGAGGATATGGAAGCAAAAATGAAACAGTCCCTACCCTCAAGAACCCTGTACATCCATATACATACATACATACATCCATATAAGGAAATATAAAGCAATTCCAGAGGGCATTAGGAAAGGTCTAGGGTAGAAGATGGCACATGAATTGAGTTTTGAATAGAGCCAGTAATTTTAAGAGACAGAGGTGACAAGACAGTGCATTTCAGGAATGAGGGACAGCCTGTGCAAAGGTACGGAGATGGAAGAAGGGTATCATGTATAATGAAAAGCAAATAGGCTACTCTAGCTGGAACCTAGAAAAGGAATGGTATATGATGAGCCTAGAAAAATATGTTGGACATAGGGCAAGTCACTTCACCTTTCTGACCTCAGTTTCCCAATCTGTAAAATGAAGGGGGTGGACTAGATTGCCTCTGAGGTTTTTTCCATCTCTAACAATCTTTGAGTTTAATATGACTCACTTCAGGTTGCTAAAAAATGAATACAAACAATTCAGCTACCATCATTTGAAAGCAAGCTCTCTGATACCTCTTGGTTCAAATGAAAAATGTTAAAGATTCATTAGTTCTTTTGTCTTTTGTCTTATGCTATAGGGATATGTTCCCCTTTATGTCAATGCAACTGCAGGCACAACTGTGTATGGAGCTTTTGATCCGATACCTGAGATTGCAGATATATGTCACAAATACAACATTTGGCTGCATGTCGATGTAAGTGCTGGGACGCAAAAGACAGCCCAGATCTAGCTGGGTGAAGGAAATGGCTCTCCTTTTGGGGAACCCTGGCTGTTTCCAACCCCCCAGTTCTGTCCACAACTTCTTAGTCCCATGCTTTCCTCTGGTCCACAGCCTGACCAGTCTGGACAAATGTTGCCAAAGTTGCATCATAGACTGGTATTTCCTTAGGTTTCTCCGGCCCATTCCAAAGCTAGTTGAATTTTCTCTGGTTATACCTACCAACTTCTCCCATAGCAGCTTCATTTGGGTAAACTTCTCCTAGATGGCAAAAACATGAGAGAAGGGATAAAGGAAGTGGCCACACATGCTTGGTTACCTGCTGTCAACGCGACTGTTCATAGTCCCTTTGCTTAAAAAGATTGATCTAGAAACACAATGACATGGAAACACTTATATAATATCAACTGAGAGTTTTCCCTTCAATTGTTCTGAAGAGACATAAAGGACAACAGAGAACATTTTCAAGTATGTAACTATATTTCTTCTCTACTCTCCTCTGCCTTTCTTTCTTTGCCCCCCAGAGCTGTGCTGGTAAATATTTAACAACCAGCTCTCTTTAAGAAAAGTGTACAGGTGACCCACTTTAACATTTAATCTGCATTAACATGTTTCCATTGCTTTCTTAAGTCTAGACAGTCAACAAAACAATAAATCAAGTCCTAATTTGTAGCATTTGTTGATTTCCAAGGTGCAAATGCTCACACACTGAAAGTTTAACAATCTGGCTCTAGCATACCCCTAGTCATCTTGCTTCTCCTTCTTTCTCTCCCTCTCTACACACTCTTCTTTCCCTTCTTCCTTCCTCCTCCTCCCATTCTCACTCTAATTCTTGCTCTTTCTCTACCTTCTCTCTTTCTTTTCTCACTGTATCTCTCTGTATGCCTGTCTCTATCTGCTTATCTTTTTTAACCCCTTACACCTGGACTGTCTTTTCTGCTGTGAAGCAGATGACAAAACACAGATTACAAATACAATTCATTTCTGTCTCTCCCTGCTCTCCCCACCATCCCTAGTATTTTACATGGTTACCCTCAGAGAAGCATGGACATTTTGAGACTTGCTACAGTCTTTAGGGACCACTTGAGTGACAACCATACAAGTGGTATTTTAGGGACCACTTGAGTGACAGCCATACAAGTGGTATGTCAAGATATACCTCATTGCAGTGAAAGCTAGGAAACAGCCACCTTCAACTCTGCAGTGCTCCCCAAGTGATCCCTGACTCCAGCAGCAACCTAAGAGAGTCTTTGATCTTTACCTCGTCAGTATCCGATATCTTTGGACATCTGTGGTGCTACCGTAGACTTAGACCTTAACTAACCTGATCTCCCACCTGCCACGAACTAACTTGCATGACTGGAACCTGGGTTCACACTTTCCTCAGCGAAATCTTCTTTAAAAAATGGCAAAGATTAAAGCTTGTTGCCAGATGAAGGCTTCAGCAGGTTTATTTTGCCAAAGGAACTTCTGGGTCTCATCTTCCATATGAGCCCGCATGTTTAAAGAAAGCTAGAGAATGGCCAAGTAGCCTAGAAAAGAATTTGGAATCTTTACATGGAGTTGATTCCCTCATCCCTCTTCTTTCTCTGCTCTCACAGGCTGCCTGGGGAGGAGGTCTCCTCATGTCCAGAAAGCACCGTCACAAGCTCGATGGCATAGAAAGGTATGGGGCACAGTTTCCAGGAATCCTACCATTCAAAGTATCAGACAGGTACAATGTGGACCTCTGATTCAGGGTGGCACCTCCTTCGATTACCTTGCAGAATCAGTTATTTTTCTACATAGCTGGGAAATGCTCAGCTGCAGAGTTTGCAGTTTGCCATGTTCACTTGCTAATTCACTTCCCTTCTTTCTCTGCCTCATTGTTACTAGCTCCTTTGAGATAGAAATTGGGGAGGAGTTTGAGAGAACATCCCTCCCTCATGTATTACACCTTTTCTCCTCTCCAATTCAAGGCTGCTGGCAAAAAATGTAGCTTATGAATGGTGGAAAAAATCATAGCACTGGCCTCTCTTTCTGTTCCCTGTAGTGACTTCTCTGGCTTAAAGCCGTTTCTCCTGGCCATGTCCTAACTTTGTAAGGAAAGAACCACAGTAAATAAGGATGACCATTCAAAACACAAGTGGTCATGCAGGGAGGCCGCAGACAGGAGTCAAACCAGATGCAATTTAGATTTATCAAACAACTTATGGTTTTAAGTTTTTAATCTGGGAAAACCTGAAACATATTTTGACTCCAGGGATTTCTTCTTTAGTGTGAGTATATATGTGTGAATGTATGCATATATATGCATACAAACATATACTGTATGTGTATAGTATATTGTGTACATATACTGTATGTGTAGAGTATATGTTCAGTGTATATATACACATATGTATATACACACATTCACTAAAAAAGAAAATTCCTGGAGTCAAAATATTTTTCAGATTTTCTTAGATTCAAAATTTTAAATTGGAAATTTTTTTGAGAAATCAAAGAAATTCAACAACCATTTATTAAGGACCTACTATATGCAAAGCATTTTGCTAGAAGCGGGGGCTAGAGAGACAAAAATGAAGTCTTTGTCCTGGGGAGATTACATTTTATTCAGGCTTCACAACATGCACGGCACAAGCATGGCCAAAGGAAAATGGAGATAGAATAGAACATTAACAACAGGAGGGCTCATGGAAGACTTCATGGATGAATTGGCACCTGAGTTAAGAATTCTGAGAGGTGGAGATGAAGAAAGATGGCATGCTAGGCATGGAGAATGGCTTGGCTTATGTCAGGCATATACATATATGTTATGTATATGTTGTGTATATGTGTATATATAGGAATATATCATAGATTATGTATTATATATACATATACATACATATATATGTACATATAATACATAATCTATACACATACATAAATATGCAGCTAGATGATGCAGTGGATAGAAAGCCAGGCCTGGAGTCAGGAAGATCTGAGTTTAAATCTGACCTCAGACACTTACTAGCTTTGTGACCCTGGGCAAGTCACTTAACCCTGTTTGCCTCAGTTCCTCATCTGTAAAATGAACTGGAAAAGGAAATGGCAAACCACTCCAGTATCTTTACCAAGAAAACTCCCAATGAGATCACGAATAGTTGGACACTACTGAAATGACTGAACCCCAACAAAACAAAAACATATACATTAGCTTATGTTACCTAAAGAAAAATTAAACCTTGACTATATCTTCTTTTTTCTATTTGAAGCATAAATATGTTGTTTATTTAGAATCTGGGAAGTTCAGAAAAGTTTATGACATTTTGTGAGACAAATATAATTCCTTAAGAGTAGGACAATCTGTTGTGCAAAGAACGAATGGACTCTTGCCCTTTGAGTGACCCTTAGCCCATCTCCTTGGCTCTACGGCCCTTATGGCTTAAGCAGGGCTACTTTGACCCCTGGGGATGAGATGAAAATCCATTACTTGTCATCTGAATATTTTGCAAAGCACAGTAGATTTGCTTTCTTCATTACAATCTTTGGAGGAAGGAATTATTCAGTGTTTCTGTATTTATTCACATCATATCTACATTCTACAGACACAAATATATCTATTAAATACTTTCCCCACTAAAAGACCTCTGTAACAAAAGAAAGTTAAGAATTCTGAGTAAGGGGCATAGTATGGGAAGGTCAAACAAACATTTCTTTTTTTTTATTTTTAGGCAGTTGGGGTTAAGTGACTTGCCTAGCTAGTAAGTGTCAAGTGTTTGGTCTGAGGTCATATTTGAACTCAGGTCCTCCTGAATCCAGGGCCGGTGCTCTATCCACTGCACCACCTAGCTGCCCCTCAAATAAATATTTCAATGAAACTACTGATTAAAGGGGGGCAGAGTCCACCAGGTTCACCAGGGAATTTTTAATAAGCTTGGGTATCATTGAAGCAAGAGTGCCAAGGTTTTAATCATTATTTCACTTACGGATGTTGCAAAATCCTTGTTAAGGTGCTCTTTAATCACTTAATTGTCTTGGATAAGTGATTAGGATAGTAGGAGACCTTGCTTGTTAAACTATGGTTACAATGAAAATGGCAAGATCATGATCATTTAGCATTTAAATAACCTTGTTGTGCAGCAAAACTTTATGGTTGACTAGTCTATAGGCATTTTTAGGAATATCTCCTCATACCTCCCAGTAAGAGCAATTAATCAGGATGGTGCATAGAGCACTGGACCTGGAATCAAGAAGACCTGGTGTTCAAATCCAGCCTCAGACACAAACTGTGTGACCCTGGGCAAGTCACTTAACCTCTTTATTCCTTAGTTTTCTCATTTGTAAAATGGGGATAATAAAAGCATCTACCCCCCCCAGGGTTGTTGTGAGGGTCAAATGAGATGATATCCATAAAGCATCATATAGATGCCAGCTATTATAGGGAGGTAGACATGCAATTAGATCCATCACCAGCCCATTTTATGGATAAGTACAAGAAGGAAGGGTCTCTGAGTCACTTTCCTAGTAATAAGTGGCAAAGTATTTTGCTCACTGCACTGACACTGTGTTTACCGATCAAACATACACAAGCATGTTTATTCAACCAAACTAGGGTTGTGGGTGAAGAGTATATCAGCTTATGCATGTGCAGTGATGACTCCCAAAGAACATGATTTATTGTGCCCCACCGTATGCATCTTCTCTTATAAGTATCAATTTCTTCTTCTTCCAGAGCCAACTCAGTTACCTGGAACCCTCACAAGATGATGGGAGTTCTGTTACAATGCTCTGCCATTCTCGTGCGAGAAAAGGTTTGCTTTCTTTCAGCAAATGACTCTGAAGTACCAAAAGTTTTGGTAGCTGGAGAGAAGGGAAAGAAAGGGACTAGTGCTGGAGACAAAGCTAGGCAGCCATGCTGCTGTCCTTCCCAGACATGAATTTTTGAGGTTCTTGAACAAAAATCTGTCTGCACTGGGATCAGGACCAGGTTTTGCAGACATCAATAACCTATTACTAATCAATCTACAAACATTTATTAAGTGCCTGCTCTGTGGCAGGCACTGGAAATATGACAAATGTGAAACACTCCCTGTCCTCAAAGAGCTTACATTCTAATGTGGGAGATAGCGTGTGTGTGTGTGTGTGTGTGTGTGTGTGTGTGTGTGTGTGTGTGTGTGTGTACAGAGAAAGAAAGAGAAGGGATGAAAGGGAGAGAAAGAGAGAGAATATATCTAAAAAGAATATAATGTTTTAGGGAGGGAGGGCAACATATGAGAAGATCAGAAAAGGCATCATGTGCAAGGTGACATTTGGGCCAAATGTTGAAAGACACCAAGGATTCTGAAACGAAGAGTGGAGGAGAGATGGTATTATAGACATGGGCCAGTACAAAGACTCAGAAATAGAAGATGAGACAGTATGTGTGTGTCAAACAGCAAGGAGGCCCATGTAGCTAGACTCCAGAAAACATGGAAGGGAATGCTGTGTAAAAAGACTGGAAAGTTTGGAAGTGGCCAGATTATGAAGAGATATGTGCCAAACAGATGAGTTTATATTAGCTCTGGACTGCTTGCTGGCAGTCACTGGCCTTCTTGTTCAATATCCATAGTTGTACTGACGACTGAGTATTTGGTATAAAGGTTATTTAAAATCTCTATGTCCAAGAGGGCAGAAGTGAGAAAGAAAAGGTGATAACCCTACCTGATGAGGTAACTTCCTACGCTAAAAACCTTTAGCTGCAAGTTATTAGCATGGACTTATGTTTCTGTGAAAGAAACCAGAAAATTAGAAATAGGGAAAAAGGGGAAAAAAAGAAATTTACATGATAACTATTATATATTTAAAAGGAATAGCAAGTTATATATAATATATTTGCAGTTTCATGTGCGATCATCTTATTTATTATGCCATGGAAATTATGGAAATGCTTGTTTTATTCCATAAATTAAAAATTAAATAAATTAAATTTAAAAAAGGAAAAAAATAGGCTGGTCCTAAAGCACAAAATAAAACTGTTATTATTTTTTTGTTTTTTAAATTATTAGTTTTTAATCTGACTCCAGAGGCTATGTTCTGATGACAGTTTCTATAGAGGAAGAGGAAGTCAGAGGAAGTCAGTCTGCATTATACTTCTCTCAAGAGTAACCTTCCCCTTAGTAGGACAAACAGCATAGAGTAGCTTAACAATACTATTAGCTGGGGGGAAAAAAAAGCTCTGTGTCATCCCAAGTCCTCTCCCCTTCGTGCATCCAGTTATGTTTTAGAAAATCAGCAATACAATATGCAAATACTTCTCTGTTTCCACCCCTAGGGCATACTCCAAGGATGCAATCAGATGTGTGCAGGGTACCTATTCCAGCAAGATAAGCAGTATGACATTTCCTATGACACTGGAGATAAAGCCATACAGTGTGGCCGCCATGTGGACATTTTCAAGTTTTGGTTGATGTGGAAAGCTAAGGTAAGCAAGCAGGGGATCCAGGAAGTAGGATAGAAATGCTTTTAATTCCTAAGTTCTGAGGGCATGGTAGGTAACATTAAGCTGGGGGAGGTAGCCTTCAGGCCACTCACCTGCCATTAACATTTATCACAGGTAATTGGCAAAGTGGATAATCCATAAAACTGGGACCAGCCAGCCAGTTTGAAGAATGTAGATTTTTGGCCATGTGGAACCCCACACAGTCTTGTTAGTCAACCCCAAATCAGCCCTTCTGAGAGCTTATCTATTCTCTTTGTTAACACCAACCCATGCAAACACTTTGTACTTCTGCTTAACTCTCAAAGCTTGTGCTTGTGACTAGTCTGACGAGTTGTCAATACTTGGATACTGTCAATACTTGGAGCCAATGAAATATCTGACACTCCTGCTAAGCCAGGGAATGCACAAAGACCAGTGTCTCTCTCCCACCTGCCTACTGATCAAGAGAAAAGTATGACAGCAATTAGAAATGCTGCTTGGGTAGGGTGGGAGCAAGGGGTGTTTGGTCAGGGTTCACTTTCAAGTTCAAGGTGGAGGGATATGTGGCAGGGTCCAAAGCAAACAGGACTTCAGACTGAAAGTACTGGGCAGTGGAATTTTTTGGAAGATAAAATCTCAAAGGTCAGAAGGTCAGATTTTTTATGGGGGGTTCTCCTTAACTGTTTAATTATTTTAAAAAATAATATTTTGCCTTCTGACAAATGAAGGTAATCACACAATGCTTGTGTTCACACTCCGGGACTTTTGTTTTAAAGACTTCAAGTACTAAAGATACTTCAGGTGGGATGTTGGACTGTGACCTCTGAAGTTCCTCTGACTCTAAGATTGAATTATCTTAATACATAAATAGGGAGATGATATATTTCTATTAATATCTCTCTTCCTTTGAAAACAGGGCACAGTGGGATTTGAAAATCAGGTCAACAAATGCTTGGATTTGGCAGAGTATCTCTATGCCAAAATTAAAAACAGAGAAGAATTTGAAATGGTTTTTGATGGCGAGGTAAGTCTTTACAGTCTATCCTAACTATAAATAGCATGTGTTGAGGGCTTTTGTTTTGTTGAGTGTTTCCACTAGTGATTATTGTGAGGCCATGTTTGTCCAGTGTGCCAGGTATTGCACTCTGAACAGTCTTTTAAGTTTTCATCATTGGTATTTATCCCACAAGAATACTACTGTCCCAGACATCTTGGATGTGTTTTTTTTAAATGATGTTGTTTTGGTTGACCCAGAATTCAAATTGGAAGTGGCATCATTAGACACACTAGCACATTTACAAACAGTTTTTCCTCTTAGGGATGGGTTCAGTGATTACTTAGCCTGGCCTATCTACCTTTGGGAAAGAGTGCATAGAAACCATCTAGGACAGCTGTGAAACTGACCTATTTCCCTATTCTTCAAGGGCTCTGGGAAAAGGCAGCTGATATCTTTCCTTGCTAGTAGTAATCATCTCTCCTAATCTCTACAATCAGGAATTCATCTCTAACTCAAATCCTTACTTCTGCAGGATAGATCTAATTTTCCCCGCCTCCTTTCCTTAGGAGTCTAGCTTCTGAAATTAACCCTTTACAAACCTTTTTTTTTTTTTAGTTTTAAATTTTATGACCATCTTTTTTTCCTCTGACATATACCTTTATTTCTAAACATACCCCTCTCCTATCCAGAAAATAACAAAGACTAAAAAGAATCATAGTCAGCAAAACTTACATATTGAATGATTCTGGCAGATTTTGCAATGTTCTGCACCCACAGGTCCCGACCTCTACAGAGAAAGGAGGGAGGCACGTCTTCTCTTCTTTGGGACAAACCTTGGTTATTATAATGAATATTATTCTTAAAATACCTTCAAATAATCCAAGGTACAAATGTGAACTCTGTCTCTCTCCAAAACAAATTCTCAGAAAGATAACTATTTAACAATCATTTAAGCCCATCTTCCAGAGGGAAAGTGACTCTCTGTCAAGTTGCCATGGACATGAGGGGGATGAAATTCAGCTGCCAACACCATTCTTAATACTTGCTATTGTGAGTTCAAAGCAGTTTCCCCTACAAGGTCCGAACAACAAAATGACTACCATAAATAGTAAAATCTGTGAGAGGAGTTCAAGAAAAGAAATCCCGTTCAAATTTCATCCAGGTTGTAGAAGAGCATAGAATAAGCATGTACTAATCAGTAAGAATGTTGACTACTCATTATAGAAACATAAGACTGGGAAGGCCCCCAAAAAGGTCACCTCCTCTCCCCCTCTGCTTCCAGACTGTGTTGGATTCAATATTCTTTACCCAAAGAGCTGCCTACCCCCTCCATAAAATATTTTAAAGGCAATTACACAAACTCCCTTTGTAATGCTTCCACTATTGGTCCAATGAGTTCGTCATCTAACTCAGCCTCTGGTAGAATCAAGACTTCAGGCCCCTCTTACTTTGTTGTGCTTCTAGACTGTTTGGCATCTCTGCCAAAGCTTGGGGGAAGTCTAGGCGTTGCTAACCTGAAGAAATTATGGGCGTATATGTTCTCGTGGGAAAGAATGTTTTCTTTAGGCAAGACCCTGGGAAGCACCTACTCATCTTGTAGTGCTTGTTCTTCGAATGTTTTAATCACAACTTGGTCATTATGTTGATTAACTATACCCTCATCAGTCTCCCAACTTTGTACATCTCTCTCCCAGCATTCTACTATCCCCCATTCATCTTTTAACTCTGGGCCACTCCTAATTTATCTCTTGTTTTTTCAACCTAGTTGTAAAGCTATATATTGGTGAAGGATACTCCATTGGGGAGGAAATGGACTTGGCTATGAGACTCATTTTTGTGTCCGTGGTCCAGTTCTCCCTTTTTGTACATGAGTAATAAAAATGCCTTGGCTAATTCAGAAAAATGCAGAGTATTGAATTTATTCTTTAATGATCTTATTTGTCATTGAGTTGACTTGGGTATTGTCAAAAATTCCACCACATACATACAAATAGATGCAGATATGTACATATGTTTGTGTATATGTGTGTGTTGTCTCTCATTATACCACGCCTTTGATTATAGTACAGATCAAATCACGTGCACAAGTACATAGTAGTACATTGTACATTCTTCACTATAGCTCAGACTGTTTATTGGGGATGTTATATGTGTCCTCTGATATCAACTTTAAAATGAGGTTTTACTATGGCCCTCTGAAGAGAATAAGATAAAAGCTAAGTTTAACCTGAACATAGACCAACATCATGCAGATTAAAATTTGGAATGTATGTTAATTGGGATCATTTTCTAGGAAATGAAAATTTCACAACCAAATACAGTTAGGCAATAAGTGTTTATCTGGAAGATATTAAAAAAAAACCTTAACTATAAAATCTCTAAGAATATTTAGAACTCTGAATACCCAAAGGAGATCACAAAACCTATACTCTTAAGCTCTTACACTTTAAAATGTTTCACTAACTATTTGCATTTTTTACACACCACAATCATTTCCCAATAAACCACCTCCCCCATAGAGCCCTCCTTTATAATGAAGAAATGAAATTCAGTGAAACCAACAAACATAATGTATTCAAACATTCTACACCTGTAGTCCACCACCTTACCTCCAAGAGGAGAAAAATGTTTCATCATCAGTCTTCTGGAACTAAAATTAGTCATGGAATTTAACATGAATTTTGATAGTATTGTCTTAATTTAATTTAAATTTTATTTAATTACTGTAATCTTTGTGCATTTTCTTTTCCTGGCTCTGCTTTCTTCACTGTGTGTCAGTTCATACAAGTCTCTGCTGATTTTTATGAATTCCTTATAATCATTGTTTTTTGCAGTGCAATAACATCCAATTATATCCACAAACTACAGTTTGTTCAGTCATTCCCCAATCTATGGGCACCTACTTGGTTTTCAGGGGTTTTTTGATTTTTTACTACTACAAGAAGTGATGCTATGACTATTTTGGTATAAATGTGGCCTTTCTTTTTGTCACTGATATTCTTGCACTACTGGGATTATTGTCCAGGAATAGGATTCCTGGGTCAGAGAGTATGAATAGTTCTAAAAGTTTTCTTATGTAATTTCAAATCGATTTTCATAATGGTTGGACCAATTCGCTGCTCAACCAACAATGTATTAGTACACCTGATTTAGCAGAGTTCCTCCAGTATTGACTATGTAACAGGGGTACATAGGTCACCAACTTCTGCTCACCCATTCCCTCATTTTATCTCGCCATCCTAAAATGTAGGATGATCCAGAAGCATATTTGTATATTTTCTCATGAATTAAAAAAAATTTCCACCTATTTCCTAATTAATTAAGTCTTCTTAGAGCTTCCACCCAGGTTCATCAAATATTATTTGTTTATTAAACTATTGAAAGTTATTTTCTCTATAAGTAATTATTTAAAGCTCTCTCTATATTAAATCCTATAATCTCCTAGAATTAAATATTAGGGTTACTAAGCATTTATAATTAATAATATAGTTTAGTAGCAATAAAGTCAATAATAAAACAAAGACATGGGTAATTATTTATAGTAATTAGCTGTGAGAAACACCACGAACAGAGTCTTCTTAAACCCTAGCTATGATGACATATGACCTCACTTCTGAGAGCATAGTCCATACCATTTAGTATTCTTAGAAAAACAAATCTCTTCAAAAGAATTCATTTCATCCTCTTTGTAAGGCAATATTTACAAAAATTTCATAAAGAAAGATGTCTCCATCTTCTTTCTTCTTGGGCTGTCTCAGATGTGACAGAAAAAATGGCATTTTTAGCTTTTATCAAATTTTCATTCTTAACAGTATCTCTCCATGCTGACTCTTCATAAAAATTTTTAATTAATGTTTCCTCATAAAATAATAGTTAAGACAGTTCTCTCAAGAAAGAAGTCTCTCCTTATCTTCCTTCTCTTGGTTTTCAGCACAATTTCTCATAGATTCTCATAAATCAGTTAAACTCACACATTCTCCCTGATTCCATAGAGTGAAGCTGCCATTGAGTTACAGTTGTAATTATAACTCAGCTTTTCTGATTTTAAAGAGACAGTAACAGCTTCTATGTTCCCCATCAGAGAGGCTTTTGAAACAGGGTTTTAAACTGATTCTTTTATCTTCTTTGCCAATTTGATGAATGTAAGTTAAAAACTCAAAATTGTTGTAATTGCATTTGTCTCATTATTAGTTATTTGGAGCATTATTTTATATGCCTGTTAATGGTTTATATTTCTTCTTTTGAAAATTATTATTTTTGGCCACTTATTTATTGGGGAATAACTCTTAGTTGCTGCATTTTACTCATAGGAGAGTCTCTCAGACCATCACTAAGAGACTATTTACTTTTTTATATATAATATTTATACATACCATATTTTAACAAGTCTCCCAATTTATGAGACCACTGCAAATTAGAAGGAAAAGGAAAAACTTCAGGGGGAAGACATATTGACAGCAGGGAGAAGTGACAATTGACAATGTGAGAGAGGACAGAAAAACTGTGATAAACAAAAAGAGAAGAACTAAGAAAAAACCCACAGTAGTCATGAGGTCATGTAATGAAGAGTAGAAAACTCCAAGTACTCCAGTGGTCCCTGAGGACATCACTGTATTAAACCACAACATAAAAATGCATGCTCATAAATAGGATTCTGAGTCAGAGGCATGCTGGAACCAGCTTGAATTATCAAGAGAGTCAATTGTTAAATTTTCAGTGTAAACACATCAGAAATGGGTTAACTCTACAAATCAGGGCATGATTTATTGTTTTCTTGACTATCTAGACTTTAAAAAGTGATGGAAAATGCAAATAATGAAGATTAAGCTTAAAAGTGAGTCATGTGTACTCTTTTTTTTTTTTTTTTGGTGAGCCAGTTGTCAAACATTTACCATCACGCTCACATTCTAAGTCATCAAGAAAAGGTTCAAATATGTTAATTGTAAATTAAGTGAAATCTACAAATATTTATTGAATACCTACTACACAGAGGGAACTAGAGAGCAGGGAAGTATATCAAACTTTTAGAAAAGGTTTTCAAGAAATCTATGTGCATACAATTGTCATGCATATATTTTAAATTTAATTGCTTGAAGGGAAAATTCTCATATATGGAATGTCTTATTCCCTGGTTTTGCATAATGATATCAAGTGTTACTCTACTTAGCACATAGCAACATTTATTCAAACGTCATGCTATTAGAAATCTGAAAGGTTTGTCTTCGCAGATCCTCCCACTTCATATATGACTTTAAGTAAGAATTTGGGGTTGGGGAAAACCTTTCCTCAGTTTTTCATATTCTTTACTGCATCATTGTTTTTGTCTCCACAGCCTGAGCACACAAATGTTTGCTTCTGGTACATTCCACAAAGCCTCAGGGGTGTCCCGGACAGTGATGAGAGACGAGAAAAACTTCACAGGGTATGGAGTATATCCAATCTATCATCTACCCCTCAGCATTCTCTCTGGCAGCCTAGAGTTAGCTTGTTCTCATATGATGGTTTGGCTCATCTTCATCGAAGATTTTTGAATAATTCAGTTTTCTTCTTTGAGTTATCCTTGTCACAAGGGAACTTAATCTTTGTTTTAAGGTCAGCTCAACTCTGTAGCTTTAGTAAGGCATCAGTCTCAGTATTCATGGGAGTCCCACTTGGAACATAGCCAGGATTCATCTTTCCACATCTGTAAAATGGGCTAGAGAAAGAAATGACAAACCACTCCACTATCTTTACCAAGAAAACCCCAAATGGGGGTCACAAAGAGTTGGACATGACTGAAAAAGACTGAACAATAACAACAAAAGGGAATGAGAGGAACGTTTGATGGAAACTTGGCTCAGTGTTTGAATTTTCAATTACTTATCAAAAAAGAATTGCATATCTAGTTGAGAACATTGCTTGAACCTGTAAGTACAACCACAGAGCAAACAATCCAGCCCTCTATTCAAATAGTTTCTATAGCAGAATAGGAATGAAATTCTGCTTTTAGTTGGATTGAATCTGCTCCTCAAGGTCATAATTGTTCTGGTCACGTCTTTTATATATTACCATTTCCTTTCTAGTGGATCACTTTGCTTATAATAAACAGAGTAGTCTCTCAAGCTTTGAGGACTAGAGTTGTTGAAGAGGTATAACAAGTAGTGAAGCAGCTAACTAAAATTTAAAAGGCAGCATCTAACACTAAAACTCAAACGCTAAAATGAACCGAAGAGTTTTGACCTTTACCTCAAAAATCTAATGAGCCCTGGAAATGTTTCTCTCTCCCTATATCTGCCTCTCTCTTCCTCTTTCTTTCCCTTCCCTTCTTCCTCTTTGTCTCTCTCTTCTGTGTGTATGCATATATGTATCCATATATGTATGTATACACATATACGTATGTGTGTATGTATGTATGTATAGTTGTCTGACCCTTGTTTTCCCTCTCTATCTCTTTCTCTCGCTTGCTTCTATTCTCTCAATGTCTGTATCTATAGCTATGTCTGTTCCTTCCTTTCCCTCCATCTTTTTCTCACTCTCATTTTTTCTATTTTTTCTCAGTGTATGTTTCTCTCCCTCTGTCTCCTCTTTCATCTCACTTTCTCTTTCCCTCCCTATCTTCTTACTTTTCCCTTACTTTTCTTCTGTTTTTCACTTTTTTCTACATTTAACAGACCACAACCTAAAACTAAAGGTATTTTTAGTATTTGTTGTGCTCAGTGAACAAAGTTTTATGTTCCCTGTTTTTAATTTAAATGGTAGATGAGTTGAAGTATTTTTATTCCTTTAAGAAAACATTCACCACAAATTAAATTGCTTTTTCTATGTAGCCAAGAATTTATTTTTTTGCAGGTAAATGGCCTGTGAGAATATTCTCACACTTTGTCTACATGATGTCATAACCAGTATTCAGTTCAGTGAGGCACTTCCATTGCCATTGAAAACAAAACAGAACAAAATCAGATGTTAAGACTAACTGGATTTTTTGTTTCTCAACTCACTATTTGGCATTAGATAGTCACAGCTTCAGAGTGCAAAGGCTTTGAAGGGCAGTAAAACCAGGGTCTGTTAAACTTAAAATGTCATAGAGTGGCCCTTTGAAGACAATGACTTTTATACCAAGAATATTCATGGGTCATAAGTGCCTTGAAGTAAGTAAGAGAAGGGAAAGTCAGTCTCTATGTCTGGATTCCTACAGTATTTAAACAAAGCAAATCATAAATTAGCCCTCGGTGTCATTGCTGGGATGAAGCAAACACCAGTGGAACCATTGACCTATGACCAGGGAAGGAATAAAATGTAGAAGAGTATACATAAGATGGAAAAAGAAACAGAGTAAGAAAGTAGAAGAAGGGGGTGAGAAGAAGGAAAAAGAAGAAAAGAATGAGGTCTCTATAATGGAAAGTAGTTGAGTTCCACTGGCACCTTCATGATAGTGAATTTCAATAAATGTTCTTATTTTCCAAATTTGCCAACCAAGAATATAATTCAGATGTATGCTTAGATAATGTAGATTGTCTATAAGTTCCAGGTAGGGAAATAGATATAACTGAAAAGATAGACCAATTTGATGAGGTTAAAATATGGTATGTCATTCTCTTCTTAAAAAAAAAGTTCATCTAACCCAGGGGTTGGGAACCTGAGGCCTTGAGGCCACATGTGGCCTTCTAGGTCCTTGGGTGCTGTCTTTTGACTAAGTCCAAATTTTACAGAACAAATCCTTTTAAGGGGATTTGTTCTGTGAAGTTTGGATTCGGTCAAAGGGCTGCACTTGGCCTCAAGGCTGCAGGTTCCCCACCCCTGACCTAACCTAAAATAGGATAACTAGGTGGCACAGTAGATAGAGTGCCAGGCCTGAGTTCAAATCCACGCTCAAACACTTACTAGCTGTGTGACGTTGGGCAAGTGACTTACCCCTGATTGCCTCAGTTTCCAAGCCCAGTGCTCTGTCCACGGTACCACCTAGCTGCCCTGATAACCTCTTAGGTCCATTCTAGATCCAGCTTTATGGTCCTATATAGCTGGGTAATTCAGTGGATAGTATACTGTACTGGGTGGGGCATCAGGAAGACCTGAGTTCAAATCCTGCCTCTGACACTTACTAGCAGTGTGACTGTGAGCAAATTATTTAACTTTTGTTTGCTTCACTTTCCTCATCTGTAAAAGGAGGCAGATGGACTCAATAGTCCCTAAGGTCCCTTCCAGCTCTAAATCTATAATTGCTCAGCAGATTCTTTTTCTTTTTTAAACCATACCAGAGTGACTAGCAGCCCTGTCTCTTTCTTCTGAATTTATGGTAAAAATGGGTCTGCTAAAGCATGGTAAAAAAAAAATCAACTTTTCTGGAAGTCAACAAAACCCTGGAACCTGAGCCGAAAGTGGCTGGAAATTATGGTAGTCAAACCATGTACTTGAGATGGTATATAGGGCTGGGACTAGTTTTCTTGAGCCTTCTGAAAGCTGGGGCTCTTTACACACACACACACACACACACACACACACACACACACACACACACA
>NW_020954557.1:45869603-45975815 GCF_900497805.2 Vombatus ursinus | reverse complement strand
ACACACACACACACACACACACACACACACACACACACACACACACAATTCAAATTAGATAGACATAGGCTTCTGCCACCACTGTGCTGACAGGGCAAAATCTTTGTCACCAGCTTTATAGGTGCTACAGTTAGAATCCCAAGTCCTCATTCTAACAAGGAGAAATGTGCTGTTTCTTAAATAACTAGATTGTTCCCCATCCCACCTCCCCATCTGCCAACACACATTCTCTCTCTCTCTCTCCCTCTCCCTCTCTCTCTCTCTCTCTCTCTCTCTCTCTCTCTCTCTCTCTCTCTCAACACATTCAATCTCTACCATATAGCCTTCCCCCAACTGCTTTCACAGACTCCAAGACAGTGAGGAAGCCTTAGTGCCATTCCTAGAACAGGACAACTGGTCTACCCAGGACAAAATTAGAAGGCACTAACTGTACTTGCCAAGTTTTAGCAAGGTAGAAATATTAGAACTCAGCAAGAGTAATTGAAGTGGAAGCTATCAAATAGTTGCACTCCACCCTGCACTGTCATCCTGCCTCAGTCTCTTCAACAATAACTTCACGCTGATGTCTGAGTTCTCTGTCTGCACCCCAGTGGGACAGTGTTAACCCTATCCAATTTTGTACATCTTTTATGAAATTTATAATGGGCACAAAAATTTCATATTGCATCTCTGTGAAGACTTTCCAGATGTTGCTCCATTTCATCCCTCAAAAGCATGTGACACAAGGATCCACTCCCTTCTTGTGTTTATCCAATCCCTATCCTCACTTCGGAGTTAGGAAATAGTAATTAGCCAGCCTATAAATATTTATCATTATTTTACTGGTTGACTAATATTTATATAGTGCTTTAGGGTTTTCAAAGCATTTTACATGTAGTATCTCATTTGAGCTTCATCACAATACTATGAGTTGGTGCCATTGTTATCTTTAGTTTACAGATAAGGAAACTGAGGCTTAGAGAGGATGTGACTTTCTGAGGGTCACACTGGGAAGAGCCTAAGGCAGGATTGGAACCTAGATCTTCCTGACTCCAAATCCAGTCCTCTATCTACCACACATGCTGCCAACCAATAACAGTAGTAAGATGCTTTTTTTGGAGGCTGACACAGAAAAAGATTGACAGTGTGGCTTTTGTCAAATTCCAAATGGCTACAATTGTACATGGCTAGCTGGAGCAAATTTTTGGTAGTATTTCAGACCTGTATTTAAATAACTGCTCCTGACTCTGGTGCATGAGCTTGGATAGATGCTCTTTTTCAGCAGATACTGTTGGAACTGACTCTGATGATGTGCTGATCTCTTAAAGTCATGAGGTCTCCTTTTAAACCGAGCATCCCAAAACAAGATCTCTTATCCTATGGTAGAAAATAGAGACATCCATAGAGCATGGGCCAGGTACACTAGCATATTATAGTGTACCTGGCCCATATTCTATATACATTTATGGTAGTACAATACTTTGCAGTTCTTTTAGGATACTGTCAACGGATTTGGCTCTGATGGATATCTGCTCCAATGTTCCAATTAACATTTTGAAAAAAAAATCTGCTTTTCCCCCCCATTTGTCTATTGAAGCAAATCCTGACCTCTTAAGAGTTGCCATTGGTGAATAATTCATCACCTGATGGCCAACCTTGTGGCAATGAGCCCTTTTAATACTTAGCTTAACTGGTCCTCAAACAACAGACGTGCATATACAGTTACCAGGCTCTCTCAAAGCCCTTCTAGTTTAGTAAAAACCTACTACAGTTCTTATTTCAGTGGCATAGCCCTTGAGAGGCTATGGTTACTGCTTGACCAGGTGTGTGCTAAAACCAACTTGTGAGAGCAAACTATTAAATTTTCAGTGTGAGCATTTACACCTTGGAAATGGGCAAATACTACACATCAGGGCTTGATTTGCTGTTCTGTTGATAGTCTAGATTTAAAGTGACAAAGAAAATGTTAATAATGGAGACTAAACTTAAAAGTGTGCTTTGTTTTTAATTGAGAAGGTTGTTAAACATTTGCCAGGTTACCTCCTTTCCTGACCCAATGTGGTACAAGAGGAAGACCAGCAGAGGATTTCTTGTATAGTTAGTTAGACTATAGGCACAGACATAGGCATAGATGTAGAAACATATATATGTAAATGTATATATTTGGTCCAGATTGTACTTTAATTGGTATAAGAAACTACCAATGTGAAAACTCCCTCTACCAATGAAGATTAACAATTCATTTTAACTTATCATCTTAGTTCTCTAAGTTGAATGGGACATTGAAAGGCTTTGTCTGTTATCACACGTTTTCCTGTGTTTGTCAGAGGCTGGACTTAAATCCAAGTCTTCCTAATTCTATCCATTATGGCACACGGCCTCTTCTGTAGCACATCAGCCATTACTAAAAAAGGAATTTTCAACATTTTCCTTTTCTTTTTATTCTTGTCCATGTTTAAAAAAATAGCAAAGGTATTTTTAGCCAGGTTGCTCTTTCCAAACTCCCCACCACACCCCAAATGCATTATATTATTTATTATTACTTATTATTGTTATTAATAACAATAGCTGTTAGCATTTACATAGGGTTTTAAGGTTTTCAAAGTACTCTGTGTGTGTGTGTGTGTGTGTGTGTGTGTGTGTGTGTGTGTGTGTATTAGCTCATTTGAAAAACATTCTTAAAGGGGCAGCTAGGTAGTGCAGTGGACAGAGTACTGGCCGTGGATTCAAGAGGATCCAGGTTCAAATCCGGCCTCAGACATACAACATTTATTAGCTGTGTGACCCTGAGCAAGTCACTTAACCTGTTATTATATTATTATTAAAAACAAAAGCTTTACTTATAAAGATTTTCAGTTTCATATATAATCCTCATTTTCCATTCTTTGAATATGGAAATGTTTGTGTTTATTGGTTAGAAACATAGAATTACAGATTAACAGCTGGAAGGGACCTCAGACACTGATTTAATTTGAGCCCCTCATTAGTCTGTCAAGTTAAGAATAACAAAAAATAAAAATGACTAACATTTCAAAACAAACAAAAAAGAGATGTTAAAGTTGGCCTTATGTATTGTTTTATGTTCTCTATCACAAGGTGGCTCCGAAGATCAAAGCTCTGATGATGGAGTCTGGTACAACTATGGTTGGATATCAGCCTCAGGGAGACAAAGCCAACTTCTTCCGGATGGTTATCTCAAATCCAGCAGCCACCAAGTCTGACATCGACTTCCTCATTGAGGAAATCGAAAGATTGGGGCAGGATCTGTAATAACAATTGGCAAACCTTTTCTTGCTTTCATGACCTGTTTTCCAGAATTGACTGCTTCACACCCAGTTCTCCAGCATACACTTCATGGAAGTTTCCTTTCTAAATGTTCCATCCTCCTATGGCACTCTAGAACAAATCCCTATAAATTGCTGAAAACATATAGGCCATTTTACTGAACGAGAAAAAATATATTATTGTGACGTGTACTGCTAAACCTTATTTAAGCCTGTTTATTGTAGTTAGCAGGAAACTAATAGGTCTTAAAAGAAGTTGCAGATGAAAAACTCTTTACAGTATATATGTACAGTTATATATAACTATATATATGTATAGTGAGTAGGACTTTAGTAACAAGTAGCATGATTTCCATTTTCAGAGAGTCAATTCTTCCTTCAACAGTTACCGAGGGGGGGGGGGTAACGTGCTGCAAACCGGCTTGCCAAATGAAAACAGGGAAGCTTTTATATAACTGTAGTTCTGTAGATACAAAGGAAATTACTATTTAGCAGGACTTAATCTTACCCTCTGCTAGTCTCTCCTGCCTGACATAATCAATTAGGAAAAGCCAGGGCTATAACTAAGGAGGAGCAAGAGAGGCTTTGTTATAGGATGCTAACATTTACAGGGCATTGACAGCACTCGTATTCCTTCATCAAGCAGAAACAACTGACCTTAGCACCTTTTTAGGAAGAATAATTAGTCAAAATAGGAAGCTGTCAGAGGACAGTAGCTCCCTCCCCCCATTGGCCTGAATCCCAGGTGAGCTTCTTTCAAGCCACATTATGCTCCATCCCCAGGTGATGACCTCACTAGCAGTAGCTTCAAGGTGTTCTGGGATGTCTCCTCCCAAAGGATCTTGTGTCTTGAGATCTCAGTTCTTTCTCCAAGGGAGGTCTTCTTCACACTCACCCCACCTACCCTAGTTGAATTTGTCTTACTGCTTGCCCCAAGCACAGGCATCTTGTGGTGCTTTCCCTGAGCTCCAGAACTGCTAGTTATAGCTCTGGGAAAGTCATTATCTGCTGCCCAAATAGCCACACCTTCTCCATTAGTGTCATAGTAGGGGACAGTAGTAGCACAGTCCTCGTTAATAGGTATATTCTTGCTGTATTTTTAGAGATTACTTTGTGTAGATTGTGTATATTATTGTTAAATGACTTTGGGGGGGAAGGAACACATGTAATGGTTTCAATAACTGTTCAATTGTAGGTATATGACATATTTGCTTTATTTATATGCAGAGATTAACCATGTTAAGAGTTGTCTTGTATTTTCTTCCATTTGTAATGTATCTTATTTATATATTACTGAAGTAAGTTTGAAATAATGTTTATGGTATTTTAGTGTATTTGTGAGCCAAAGAGAAAAGAGTAAAATTTAGTGACATTTGCATTTCTATTAGAGTGCCCTTAAAAATAATCACTTAAGGATCATTTTCCTGTCTATAAAAGGAATTCTGATATTGTACATAGAGTTGAGTATATTGAAATCCCTTTACTTCCATAGACTCTGCACCTTTGTTACCCTTACTGTTTGGCTGTGTGTCTAGTTTTCTGAATGCTTTTCTAGTGACTCCTGGCTAACAACCAGGCCCTTGTACCTTTGTAGTAGATCAGGACCAAGCTCTGTGACTAGCTTAGCTAAATTCTATGGCAACATTTCTGAAGATCCTTATGGATTCTCGAGGAGCACTGACCAGGCTCACTGCTGTTTTACAGAAAGAACATTTTAGAGTATACATGAGAAAAACGAATAAATAAAAATGTTCTCCTTGGAGAACTTGGACAGAGTGGTTTGCCAGTTCGTCTTTTTAATTGAGAGAGATGTTTCCAATTGCAGTCACCTGGGACACCTGCAGCTCATTCCATTCCCATTAGCTGTGTGGCTGTGTGGCTAATTGCCTGCATTTCACCCTCGTGATCACACTAACTCTCCATTCAATGTCAAACCAAAGTCCCAGAACCACTCAGGAATTCCAAAATTTTATTGTGGCCAGTCACTAAAATTTGTTGATTTCAATGTCTTGGAAAGGTTTTGCCCTCTTATCACATTTTCCATTTTGCTGTTTGAGGCTTCATTTCTTGGTGATTCTATGAAAGTGAGAAGCATAGAATGAAACAATTTGTCCTGTCCAGCTTGGGGTGAGTGGTTCTAGTTTGTGTGGATAACTTCCTCACAGGAAAGAACGACGTAACTGTGAAGGGGTCCAGAAAAATAATGAATAATCTTTTGCTCAGAAGGGCTTTAAAAAAAACAGAGTTTGAATTTATCCTACTACAAAATTCCAAAGTTTTCTGGAAATGTGCAGGTGGCACCTCTAGGTAAACAATTCCCTTTTGTAAGAGGCAGCATGGTATAGTGGACAGTGCACTGGACTTGTAATCATGAAGCCCTGGGTTCAAATCCTGCCTAAGACATTAGCTTTGTGGCTGGATGTCATTTTACCTCTCTGTTTCTTCGTCTATAAAGTGAGGGGTTTAGATCTTAATGGCCTTAATGGTCTCTCACGTCAATAATTCTGTGACCTCATGAAACATTTGCATACAGTTCACCAAGTAGAGAAATGGAATTGTGTGGGGCTGAGAAAGAGCTAAAGGCAAAGATGAATGCTCAGCTAAAGATGATTTCCCCAAATCTTAGCCAGAATCCATAAATGGTTTTGATGTGATGGAAGGAACACAGAACTATAACTTGGGAGACCTGGGTCTGAATTTTGACTCTACCATTTAACCTCTGTGTGGTCTTTAACAGATTTGGTACATTGGACAGAGCTCTCAGTTTGCGTGTCGAGGACTTGAGTTCAAATACTGCTCATTTCATTTAGGATCTATGTGACTTTGGGTCTCAATCTCTTCATCTATAAAATGAGAGAATTGGATTGGATGGCCTCTTAGGTCCCTTCTAGCTCAAAATTAATTTGATTCTAGAATTGGCATCTGTTGATTTTTAAGTGTAATAGCAATTACATGATGGGGCAGTGTATATAGTAGAGGACCTAGAGACAGGAAGACTCATTTTCCTGAGTTCAAATTTGGCCTCAGACACTTTGTAGCTGTGTGACCCTGGGCAAGTCACTTAACCCTGTTTGCCTCAATTTCCTCATCTGTAAAATAAGCTGGAGAAGGAAACGGAGAATCACTCCAGTATCTTTGCCAAGAAAATCACAAATGGGGTCACAAAGAATTGGGAATGACTGAACAACATTAGGTGATACAGTTGGCCCAGAAGGGAAAGTATTGTTCAAGGCAGTACTTGTGGTACCTTCTGACCTCGGGTCTTAGTAAAGACTGAGTCTTCTAGAGTAAGCCTCTAGGATTAATTCTGTACTCCAAGGCTTGAGGTTCAAGCTCAGGCCCCAGTGGGTAGATATGTTTATTTGGAAGAAGAAAGCCAGTTGGTTACCAATCCTGAACATTTGGTTTTGAGGTTTTCCCCTTTGAAAGGAGCTGCCTCCCAGCCATCCCAATTGTACTTCCCCCAGGAGAATATTTCCTGGCAACTTATCTAAAATGAATATAAGATATATTCTCTGTATTCTTGTGCTTCCATAGTCTAATTTGTGAAAAGGTATACATGACCTAGATTTTCTGATCCCTAAATCTGACTTCCATTGGGTACATGAACAGTCCTTTCCTTCCCAAAGTGACTCTTTTCCCTCTTTCCCTCTTTGGTGGGTGTTGTTTTGGAGTCTGGTGATTTTCAGTCAGAAGAGAATTCCTATTGCTGACTAACCTAATCCATAAGTTTGGGAAAGGATAACTATTAAAGAAAACTGAAAATGTCCAGTGTTTGTGCCATGGAGCCCTTCTTCAAAGCATTTAGGATTAGCTCAATATCTCTAACAGATAAACATAGAGAATGCCAAGTACCTGAGGGAAGCTCAAAATTTTAGAATAAGTTATTCAGGGCAAAACACGTGAAATTATTCAAGAAATAGACTGTTCTGACTTGTTAGAAAACTTATTAGAATGATAATGATAAGCAATGAAGTTTTAATTTTTTTCTTTTTTTAAAATTAATTTATTTTGAATTATCAACAATCACTTCCATAAGCTTTTGAGTTTTAAATTTTTCTCCCCCTCCCTCCCCACTTCTCTCCCCAAGATGGCGTGCAATCTGATATAGGCTATATATATACATTCCTATTAAACATATTTTCACATTATGAAGTTTTAGTTTTTCAATAAAACTTTTAAATGCCTCCAAAATGGTTTTCTACAAACCCTTTAGGGGTTCATACTCTTCATAAAAAAGAGTAGCTCTTCATCTTCGGCAAGACATTGATGGCCCCAATTCCTCCTTTTCCTTCTTCTTTCCCTCCCCCTCCTCTTCACAGAATGAAGATAATGGGTAATGGGACAGGGGGAGGAGTGGAAAGAAAGGAAACTAACTAAAAGTGAACAGGGGGAAAGGGAGGTGCATCCAAAAAAGGAAGTGAGTGACCCACAAAAACGTGGCTTACTTTACAATTTTGCCATGGGCTAATCCTATAGTTTGATAAACAAGCAATCTCCCTAGAGTCCAGCTGAATACTCATAGACCCTGAATTTGGCTATGAATCTCAAAATCAATGGGAATTCCAGGAACAGGGCTATATGTGAAAAGAGCCACAATGAGCATGGGGTAACTGGGACTTTGCCCAAGGGTGACAATGTTGGTGGGGCACATTTCCATCTAATAGTAATCCTTTGGCTCAGCAGTAATGTTAGCACCTTCTAACCAGCATGATATGGTAGAAATAGTGATGAATTTGGACTCTTAGAACCTGAGTTCAAATCCCAGCTCTGCCATTTACTATGTATGGGACTTAGAGCAAGTCACCGAATCATTCTGGGCTTCAGTTTCTTCATCTGTCAAATAAGGGGGTTAAACTAAAAGATCTCTAATATGTCTTCTAGCTCTAGAAGATACTATAATACTATGATGGGAGGCTTCTCTGCACTCCAAGTAAGTTTTCTGTGGCCTGGCCCTGACTTTCTTCTTCCCCTAGTGGCCTACTCAGTAGCAGTATCTTGGGTTCTCCATCTCCCTGCCATGGGGTATTGTGTCCTGAAGTCTGAAGTTTCTCCATGGTGACTGTCTTCCCACTGTCCCCTCCCCATTCCTATCTCCTCCAAGTACTAAGAGAATTCCTAGTTCAGTTTCATATGTGAAAAATGCCCAAGAAATGAATTGCCCTATTGCTCTGCTCACCATTGCTGCAACTTTCTGGTCCAAAATATTCCTTCTTCATATATGTGTTGTCTTCTCATATTAGACTATAAGCGCCTTGAGAGCAGGAACTTTCTTTTTTTTTATATCTGCATACCAAACTTAGCCCAATGCCTGGCACATAGCAAGTGATTAATAATTTTTTTTGTTCATTCATTCATGTTTACCTTGAATCTCCCAAGGAGGACCTTAGTTCAAATCCAGCCTCAGACACTTGACATTTACTAGCTGTGTGATCCTGGGCAAGTCACTTAACCCTAATTACCTCACCAAAAAAAGCAAAAAAAAAAAGGATACAATAATTAAAGAAGAACTCCTAGGGTTTCTTCCTATTCAAGATGTGCTAAGGAACCACTAATTTTTTTTTAAACAGAAAGTACTTTGGGTTCTTTGGATACAGTTTTGCCTTTAATGTCATAATCTCTATCATTACTATTATGGGAAGCAAGTTGCCATAATCTCTTATTTCCAGGCTGCATCACAGTGACCTCTAGACAACACCAAAATGTCCACATATAATTCCTCTAAATAAATCATGTTTAAACAGTGTTAGAGAGATTCTCTTCTTATTCCTTTCCTCTCCCCAGGGTAACCTTGAGAACAGAACAAACTGAAAAAAAAATCTTCACCATTTTGGTTTTAAGACCTTGGGGAATAAACAGATAAAAGAAGAATAAAGTATAAGACGAGAGAGTTATTTGAGAAAATTCAGCTATCTAATGCTGTTGGGCAGGGAGGCTCCATTACAGCCTAATACTAGACAGAACTAGTTAGACAGTAGCTCCAGATTCAAAAGGACTTCCTTGCCTAGTATTTGCACTGGTTCAGAAGAGAATCATTTCTGGTTTCCTCAGAGAGAAAGTAAAATGTTCTCCTGGAAGAGAGAGAAAGGTGACTTCTTTTACTCTAACTATAAAAGTTATTTTAAGTGCCACCCCCAAACCAGAGAACTTCCTCTTTGTTCTTTAACCTGTCCTAGACTAACCCAATATGCTTCTTAAATTGAACTCTTTTCCTTGAATCAATGGACTCAGCCTAGGAGTAACTTGTTGTTATTGTTCAGTCACGTCCTACTCTTCATGACCCCACAGACTACAGCACGCCAGCTCCTTCTATCCTCCACTATCTCTAGAAGTCTGTCCAAGTTCATGTTCATCTATCCATCTCATCCTCTGCTATTTCCTTTCCCTTTTGCCTTCAATCTTTCCCAACATCAGGGTCTTTTCCAATGAGTCCCGTCTTCTCATTATGTGGCCAAAATATTTAAGTTTCAGCTTAAATAAAAGTACTTGAAGAATTTGACCTTCCAGTGAATAGCCTGAATTGATTTCTTTAAGTATTGACTGGTTTAACCTTCTTGCTGTCCAAGGCACTCTCAAAAGTCTTCTCTAGCACCACAATTAGAAAGTGTCTGCCTTATAGTCCAATTCTCAAAACCATACATTGTTATTGGAAAAAATACAGGTTAATAATCAGCTAATGTCTGTGAGCATCTGGTTCCAGCATTATCATAAAACTAAGTGATCTACTGTTTAAAATATCATCTCTCAATGTCTGATGAAATTCTGTTCTTCTTTGAAAGCCCAGAGGAGGTATCACTTTCTCTATGAAGGCTTCTCTGCTAAGAGTGATCCCTCTCTGTCCAATATTTCACTTCTTTTCATTTGATTTCTTTCTCTTATGCACTTAGCACATTCTCATTTGTATTATAGTTATTTGTATGCATACATTAACCCCTTACTAGATTGTGAGCTCCTTGGGGATAGGGATTATGAAATTTTTTTCCCTGTAATCTCCTTCAGCACTTGGCACAATGTATTGTATATGCTATGGTAGGTGCTTTAAAAATGTTTTTTTAGGGGCAGCTAGGTGGCACAGTGGATAGAGTACCAGCCCTGGAGTCAAGAGGACCTGAGTTCAAATCCAGCGTTAGATGAAACATTTGACACTTACTAGCTGTGTGACCTTGGGCAAATCACTTAACCACAATTGTCTTAAAAAAATTTTCATTAATTGGATCATACTAGCCAAAAGTTCTGACTTGGTAATGGACTTTCTAAGTGCTATTGTTTTAAAAATCTTTAGAGTAATTATCAACTGATACAGACATGGTACATGGAAGGTCAAGCAAGGTGGCCAAACTTGGCCAGGGAAAGTAAGCCTTGAGACTGGATACAGGTACTGTTTTGATGAAGTCCTCCCATTCCATCTATGACACTGATATTTTCTCTGTTGTTGTGATGAGGTGTGGTCTTTGTTTTACAAGAGGACAGATGGCTGATCTCTCTGGAAACAGATGAGAAACAGAAATCCTTAAACAAGCTGTTGTTGAAAAATAAATAAAATAAATAAATAATAGAAATGAAAAATAAAATAAATAAGAGACATCAAAACAAAGGCTCTAAAGAAATTTAATGTATGTAAATCCACTGACATAACAATGAGACCAAAAGAGACCAGAAACTACCTCAGTCAGCAACACTTCATTTTCCTGACAAATGAAGAAATATGGCAGCCAAGGCTAATACCAGTTTGGAAAATAAACTGGTGTACAACATCTTAGGGAGGAGGATAGCTTACTTCACATGTATCAGTTGTCTCAATTATATGTCATATTTTTCTCATTTTATTCTTTCTTCTGGTGTAGCATTGATTTTGATCTTTGCTCTACAAGTTGATGGTCTGACTATACACAAACAACTGATTTCACAAACAATTCCCGCATCAGAAACTAGTTGTTTCCTGTTTGTTTAAATATTGCTTCTTAACAATCAAAGCTGACCTAAAGTGTATCGGGCTGCCTTGAGCAATGGTGGGTTTCCCCTCCTTAGAAGTCTTCAAGCAAAGTCTGAATGACCATTTGTTAGGTATATAATTAGTTCCTTTTGTGTACTGGTTGGACCAGATGGTCACTGAGGACCCCTCCAACACTTAAATTCTTGGATTCTGTGAGACAGTTAAGTTACTGCCCCACAGAAGCCTGCTCTCTGCACTTCACTCTCACCATCTTTTTCTCATACCAAGACTGCAGCACCACTTTGTCCTGCCATCATGCTCCTCTACTAGTCTGTTCCTTAGAAGAACACAACTGTTTTCATAGGTCTTTTACATTTCTTGCTTCAGCTGCCTTCATGGCTATCGGAACAAATTGTTCTCATCCATTTATTCTGCCTGGGGAGGTCTTCACATACTTGGGGTAGATACCCCCCAACTCACTGAAAGGTTTGAGACCCCTACCAAACTGAAGGCCTACAGAGCATTAATGCTGACCTCATTGTTGTATGCCAGTGAAACCTGAACAATATGCCAGCGCCATGGTAAGAAACTGAATCATTTCCACTTGAATTGTCTTAGGAAGATTCTGAAGATCACCTGGCAAGATAAGGTACCAGACACTGAGGTCCTTTCTCAAGCTAACTGCCAAGTATTCAAACTCCACTGCAGAGAGCACAACTCTGATGGGCTGGCCACACAGTGTGAATGTCAAACGTACATTTACCTAAAAGACTATCTTACAGAGAATTCATGCAAGGCAAGCACTCACACAGAGGTGAGAATGATACAAGGACACCCTCAAGTTCTCTTTGAAGGACTTTGGAATTGATGTATGACAAGAGAGACACTGGCAAAGGACTGCCCAGCATGGCATGCCCTCATTACGCCCCTCTCACACATTCTGTGATTCAGCTAAACTAGCCCTCTCTCTCCATCTTTCATCTTTATGCTTTAGCACTGTCTATCTTCTAAGCCTGGAATGAATAGTCTGAAAGCCTTTGATTCCCACCACACCTCAGCTGCACACAGAGATGGTCACTCCCTTGACCTTGGTACCACCCACAGGTGGTCCATTTCTATGCTCATGAACTCTGAATTTCCTTTATCGGATCATAATACTTTGTCACTGTCCCTTTCTCTCTGCCTCATAACCCTTAACCCTGTTCTTCAACTTCACAATGACTTCTAATGCCTCTACTCTTTAGTTCTTTCTCAGGTCTGCACTGGCTACAGTCTCCTCTCATTCCCATCTTGACCTTTGGGTGAACCAGTTCAACTCTATGCTGTCCTCTTCTCTTGAGTCTCTTACCCCTTCATCCTGTTTACTTGCCAAATCCTAATCTGAGATTTATCCCAGAGTCTGCTGCTTTCACTCTCATTCACATGCTGCTGAATGAAACTGGAGAAAATTGCAAAAGTATGCTGACTAGGTCTATTCTATCTTTATGCTAAATAACCTCAACTGGACCTTCAATGTGGCAAGGCAATCCTTTTACATAGCCGTAATCAATCCACTATCCCACTCAATATAGTAGCTTTTCCAAACCTTTTGAGCCTACCTCAAATGTACTATGGCTCCTCCTCTCCCAATTTGTCTCATATTTCTCATATTTCACAAAAAAATGAGACTATTCCCCAAGATCTCCTTCTCCTCCTCTCCTCATTCACATCACCTAGATGCCTTCTGCAACTATGTCTTTCTTCACTTCTGTCTCACATGAAAAGGACACTCTACTCCTTACCAAGGCAAACCCCTCTATATGTACCAATGATCTCATTCTATCCCATCTTCTCCAGCAAATTGTCTCCATCTGTCATTCCCATTCTCTCACTAATTTTCAATCTCTCCCTATCCACTGACTGCTTCCCTATTGCCTGCAAATTTGCCCATATTTCCCCCATCCTCAAAAAAAAACTCCCCCTTGATCTGACTACTCCTGCTAATAATCATCATATGTCTTTTCTCCCTTTTATAGCTAATTTCCTTGAGAAGGACATTTATAATCAATGCTTCAAAGTGCTTCCACTTCCTTGTCTTTTGCTCTCTTAACCCTTTCTAGTCTGTCTTCCAACCTCATCATTCAACTGAAACTGATCTCTCCAAATCTACTCATGACCTTTAATTGCCAAATCTAATGGCCTTTTCCCAATTTACATTCTTGACCTCTCTGCAGCCTTTGACATTGTTAATTACCCTCTTCTCCTTGACATTTCCTTCTCTTTATGTTTTAATCTCACCATTCTGGTTCTCCTCCTGCTTATATGAACACTCCTTCTCAGTCTCCTTTTCTGGATCTTCATCCAGATTGGGATATGTCTTGGCCTCTTTTTTCCTCTCCACCTATGCTATTTCACTTGGTGATTTCATCAGCTCACATGGTTTCACTTATCATCTCTATGCTGTGGAGCCTAAAATATACTTATTCATCTCTAACTTTTCTCTTGACCCCCAGTCTCACATATCCTACTACCTATTGGACATCTTAAACTAGATGTCCTGTAAACATCTCAACATGTACAAAACTGAACTATTATCTTTCCCTGTCCCCAATTTCTCATTCCTCTTCTTCACAAGTTCCCTATTACTGGTGGGGACATCATTCTCCCAGTCACCCAGGCACACAACCTAGGTATCATCCTCAACTTCTCATTCTCTCTCATTACCATATCCCATCTGTTACTAAGTCCTATCATTTCTACTTTTTCAACATCTCTTGTATACACGTCTTTCTCTGTTCTGACATGGCCACCACCATGATGCCAAGCCCTCATCACCCCATCCCTGGCCTATGGCAATAGTCTTCTATTTGGTCTCCCAGCCTGTTTTACTCTCCACTCCAGTCTACTCACTACTCACCTTTCAAGTGATCTTCCTAAAATTCAGGTCTGACCACGTCACTCTCCTTTTCAATAAACTCCAGTGACTCCCTATTACCTCCAAGATCAAATATAAAAACCTCTGCTGGGCTCTTAAAGCCCTTTGTTACCTGACCCTTTGCTACCTTCCAGTCTTTTTACACCTTACTACCCTGTACATACTCTATGATCCAATGACTCTGGCCTCCCTTGCTGTTCCTTGTATATGGCATTCCATCTACTAACTGAATTTTCACTGGCTGTCCCCCATGCTTAGACTTTTCTCCTCCTCATCTCCACCTTCTGGTTTCCCTGGCTTCCTTCAAATCCCAGCTAAAATTTCACCTTCTATAAGAAGCCTATCCAAACACACATACGTGGGGGGAAGGCAGGATATCAGGCAATGGCTAGTGATTCAATGTAAATGAAACATAGAGTGTACAAAGGGAGATGATGTAAAAAACAGGCCAGAAAGATTAGTGAGAACCTGATTACAGGGCTTGAAACTCAAAAGGAGAAATTGTTGTCTTTTATTTTGCAATGCAAAACAAAACATTTCATTGCATGGCAACATTATATGGCAGAAACACATGGAGCAACAGCAATCCATTAAGAATTTAAAATTAATAACACCCAAAGGTCAAGAGAGGAATGGCACATGGTAGGTAAAAGCAGAGTACAATTCATAACAACTATCAATTATAAATAAAGGATTCATCAAAGAAATGTCTGATTGAAAAAGATGGACTGGTCATATGGGAAGTGTAGTGAGAAGTAAGTGACAAGGCATAAATTCCCCATTAGCACCCTTACAATGTCAGGAGAAGGTTAGGAAGGGCCCTAGCATGGACTCCCTGTGGTGAACATATAGGAAGACATAGAAAAGAGTGACTCATGGCAGAGCAGTTGTGGATGAGTTGGAATTTATATCATCAGACAGTACATTCACAGCTACAAGACCACAGATCCATTTCTGTTTTTGAGACTCCTGCAATTAACAGCCACTGAAGGTGATTAGACCAAGTATTACATGACTTGAGCAACAACTCTAAGGACATATTAAAGAAAGGGAGGCCTAAAATAAAGGAAAATAGAAGACTATTACAATTGTGTAAGCAAAAGATAATAAGGGCCTAAACTAGGGTTATGACCTTGGGAGTATAAAGGAGAAAAGTGAACAAAGAAAGCCAAACCAAGTGAAATCAGCAGAATTCAGGTCAAATACAACAACCAATGTTGGTTCTAAGTGACTGATGTTTAAAAAAAAACTTCCTTCTTCTCTACTAAAGAAATAATAAACTGCAAGTGAAGGATGTTATATATTCTATCAGTCACAAATGCTAAATCAGATGGTTTTACTTCATCTTTTTTGTAAGAAAAGGTAATATCAGGGGCTGAGTGTTGAAATGTGATTGTTGTTTGGAAACAAAATACATCAATAAAACATTTAAAAAGAGGGGACATGCAAGCTATTGCAGAAGTAGAATCAATAGAACTTGGCAATTGATCAGATATGAGGGATGAGTGAGAGGGAAGAATGTGAAAAGCTTCAATGATGCTAATACAGTAGAATGTCTTCTTTGATGCCTGGAGCTTCTTGCCCATGTACAAAAGCCAATGAAAAATGAAATGAAAAAACTTTCCATGCATCTTCACTTTCACACTTTAGAAACTTCATACCAGTCAGGTTTTCATGGACCATTCCTGGAATGGAGCTTATTCATCTTAGAATCTTTTGTTCCCTTCAAAAACTCTGCTCAAGTTCCTGGAAAGACTTACATGAACTGATGCTTAGTGAAGTGAGCAGAACCAGGAGAACATTGTACACGATAACAGCAACATTGTGTGATGATCAACTTTGATATACTTAGCTCTTCTCAGCAATACAATAATCTAAGACAATTCCAAAAGACTCATGATGGAAAATACTATCCACATCCAGAGAAAGAACTATGGAGTCTGAACACAGATCGAAGCATGCTGTTTTCTCTTTTATTTCTGATGGTTTGGTTTTTTTGTTCTGATTCTTCTTTTACAACATGACTAATGTGGAAATATGTTTAACATGATGGTATATGTATAGTCTGTATCAGATTGCATGCAGTCTTGAGGAGGGGAGAAGGAAGGGAAGGGGGGAATGTGGAACTCAAAATC
Organism: Vombatus ursinus; assembly: GCF_900497805.2. Classification (NCBI taxonomy): domain Eukaryota; kingdom Metazoa; phylum Chordata; class Mammalia; order Diprotodontia; family Vombatidae; genus Vombatus; species Vombatus ursinus. The sequence goes on along the minus strand of NW_020954557.1, from coordinate 45,959,570 downwards.
TTATAAAAGTGAATGTTGAAAACTAAAAATAAATAAATGTGAAATGCTTAATTTAAAAAAATCTCTGCTGAAGTGATACCAATATAAAGTCTTTCTTGATCCTCTCAGGTGCTAGTTCCCTTCTCAACAATAACAAAAATGTACTTGTACATACTTCTGGTAGGGGGCAGGGAAGTGAGGGAGGTAAGGTGAGAGAGAGAGAGACAGAGACAGAGACAGAGAAAAAAATAGAGACAGACAGAGAGAGAGAGAAACAGAGACAGAGAGAGAAACAGAGAAACACAGAGAGAGAGAGACAAAAAGAGAGAGAGAGAGAGAGAGAGAGGGAGAGAGAGGGAGAGAATGCAATAGTAGTATCAGCAAGAACAACAAAAAATTTAACCCTTCAACCAATGAAAAAAGAGGACAATAATGTCTGAAAATTCTAGCATCCTGTGTTTAAGAGGCTCCAGAAAATTACTCAGAGTAAACCTAATGTTGCTATAGGTGTTATCACCATCAGAATCTAAGGGAAATAATATTTTAACTACTATGTACAATATAAAAGGCCATTTCAGCACCATGGACAGATAAGCAACAAAATAGTCAGGCAACTAGAACCTGGAATCCAAGATTTCTATCAGCTTACTGGGAATGAAAAACCTCTAATATTCCTTCACCTACCTCTACTGAAAATTTTATGAATTACCTGAAGAATGATACCAAAATGCCACATATTTTTGGCTTCACCAGTAGGTTTTAATTATTAAATTACTGTCATTGAAAAGTTGTGAAGACACATAAGAAAGTCCTTGCTGAAATTTTTATTTACTTGTACTTTAAACAGATGGTATCAATTCAAATCAAAATTGGCATATAATGAATTTTATTAAGATTAACTTTCAATTGGGGTTTTGCTTTATTGTGCATACCACAAATAACTATGTAAATACCCTGTAAACAGACTGTATATGTGATAAGCCATAGTTATTCATGCTCTGCCAATTATATTGTAATTATGATCAAAGTTACCATATAGTCTCAATAATAATTGTACTCTATTTGCAATATTCAACATGGGAGGGGCATCTCAGAAGGTGCAAGTAATTATTCAATTGTTTTTAGATTGTACAGTAATGATTGTCATTGCTGGGTAGTTGAATGAGGGTTTTTTTTTATGCCCTAAAGGTTAGTTGGTAATTATACTTGATTTTACCATTAAGAAGAGAGAAGACCCAGCGTAAGAGATAACAGCCTAACTATATAATTGTTCTATATCTATACAGTAGGCTAATATTATCTAGGGGGGAAATTAACATAAACTTCATTGATTTTTGTTTTCCTAATGGGACACCTGCCTATATAAGTCTACCTAATTAGATACATAGATACTTAGTTTCATGCCTGGGATTGAAAGAACCATAAGTAAAATTAAAAGGTCCATTTCCTGGCATTTCTTTTACTACTTTAAGCATATTAGGTCTATCTAGCTCTCAGAAATCCAGCACTCAATCTCAGCTCCTGTGGTGGACAGTACTCTTATTAACTAAGTCCACTAACTATCCAGTTTATCATCTCATACCCATGCACTGAGCATCTGCTTTTCTACATAAGTTACTGCTTACCATTTTGGGTGGACCTCCTGAAGTCCCCTCCCAGTCATGTCATTTCCCTCCTGTTACAGATTCTTCATATTTTTGTTCCTGCCATACTTTGTTATACCTTTTGCAAGATGGTCCCAAGAGATCTCATGAGGGCATTGCCAGTATTTTTCCATCCAGCCCTCCTTGATAGATATAAACCCCTTTCTGCACTGGAAGACATTGAGTCACTAGCTAGTGGGATGTAAGTACAAATGTGTGTACACACAGTACAAATGTCTGTTCCTTTTCATTTTATTAATGGGGCTCATCATGCCATTGGGAATTGGGAATCTGGGGTTCAGGGTGCATGTGACTGATTGGACTGCTGATTCAGGGTCTGCTGTGGCTGAATCTGCTAGTGAAAGATGCTGCTGCATGATACCTGCCCCTATGTATCCTTTCAATAAACCTCACTTTACTACAAAAGTCGGAGTCTCCCACATAGTTACTTCTTGCACTTCTTAATTCAAACCCAAAGACTGACTGACTTGTTCATCATTCTAATGCAGCTCCCCTTCTTACTGCTCCCTAACTTCCATATTTTTCTTAAAACTCAAACTCCTTAGGTGTAATGTCTAAACATCTGTTTCCCTTCAATCATTTCTCTCTTAGATTACTATTTTTTACCATGACCTCCAATAAGGCTTTCATTTTCTCTGGATGAAATTCATTCAGACATTCTCATAGATACATTATTAAAATGCAATAATTTCCTCCAAAGATACTTCCAGACCTCAAATTATATTATCAAACAATTAGCAAAATTATTTAGTACTGATTAAAAAATATAAAAGTAGATCAGTGGAAGAGAGTAGTCAAGGAAATATCAGAAATAATTGAAATCAATAATTCAGTATTCAATAAGTCTGAAAATGTAAATTGCCTGAAAAAATAATCCCCTACTTACTAGAGGAGTTACTGGGAAAACTGCAAAGCAGTCTGGCAGAATTAAGTTTAGACCAACATCCTACACCATATACCACAATAAACTCAAAATGGATAAGTGATTAAGTGATCACACCATTAAAAAATTATAAAACAGTCATAGCAAATACCTAGAAGGTGAATTTTTAGCCAAACAAGGGATAGAGGTAATCACATAGGATAAAAAGATCATTTTTAGTACATAAACTTGAAAAGTTTTTGCATGTACAAAATTAAAATAACTAAATTAAAAAAGAAAGCAACCTGTGGAAAATCTTTGCATCAAATATCTCTAAGACATCCAAGATAAATTAACAAAAATATATAAAGCCAAAAGCTATTCTAGATAAGTTGTCAAAACATTTTAACGGCTTTCAAAAGAAAAAAAATCACAAACTTTTTATGAGACTGGCTGTCCCTATCTCACCCAGACTGAAAGGATAGCTATTATTTATAGCCTAAGTGCCTCTGCTAATAGCTACAGAAGCCTTGACCTGATCAGTATTCCCAAGTTCAAACAATCCACCAGTCTCAGCCTGCCCAGTAACAGGTTCCACAGATTTATGCCTTCATATCTGGCAGAACTTCAAACAATTAATACTCACATGAAAGAATGTTTCAAATCACTGATAATAAGTGAAATGTACATTAAAACAGCTCTGAGGTTTTACCTCATTCCAAAAAATGGCAAAAATGACAAAAATAGGAATATTAGACTATGGAAAGACAAGCACATGCATACACTGCTAGTAGAACTGTGAGTTGGTGCATCTATTCTAGAAAAAAAAATCTGAAAAAGAAATTTGCTAGAAATGTCCATAGAAATCCTACTGCTAGCATATATGTCCAGGAAGCCAAAAATAGAAATAAAACACTTATGTATATAAAATATTTATAGCTCCACTTTTTGTATAAGAAAAGAACTCAGGGGCAACTAGGTGGCGCAGTGGATAGAGCACTGGCCCTGGAGTCAGGAGGACCTGAGCTCAAATCCAGCCTCAGACACTTGACACTTAGTAGCTGTGTGACTCTGGGCAAGTTACTTAACCCCAATTGCTTCACAAAAAACAGACAGACAAAAGAACTCAAAACATTGTAAGATACCCATCAATTGGCTAATAGCTAAATAAGTTGTGGTACATTGATGTCATAGAATACTACTGAGCTATTAGAAAGGATGAATGTGAAAAATACAAAGAAGTATGGGAAAATATGTGAGCTGATTCAAAGTGAAGCAGGCAGAATTAGGAAAACAATATACCCAATAATTTTAACATGTAAATGGGAAGAAAAACAAAAACTCTCCCCTCCCTGAAAATTAGCAAAAATTTAAAATGACTATTTGGCCCCAAAGAAGAAATAAGAGAAGGTACCTCCCACTCCACCTCATCTTTGCACCCGTCGGGGATTAAGGGTATGAAAGTCTGCATATAATGCCAGACTTTTTTCATGTCAGTTTTTCTGAATTGGGTTTTTTCTTTATTGTTTTTCTTTTTTTTTTTTAAATAAGAGATGGCTCCCTTAGAGGGAAGGGAAAAAAGGAAAAAAAGAAATTTACATAATAATTTTGTTGTATATTTGGAGGGAATAGCAAGTTGTACAGGGTAGATTTGTAATTTCATGTGCAATCATCTTTTTATTGTACTGTGTTATTGAAATGTTTGTTTTGTTCTCTGAACTGAAAAAATTTTAAAAAATAAAAAAAAGAAAGCCAACAGCACAGAGAAAGAGAGAAAGAGAGAGAGAGAGCACTCCCTTGGAGGAGGAAAGAGAGGCACACAGAGGGAAATGTGGGTTGCATGAAAACAAAAGATAATTATTTAAAATTATTTTAATAATAATTTCACCATACATTGCTGGTTCAGGAAGAGAAGATTATAATTACAATCAGTCCTGGAAAAATGAGAAACAAGCAAAATTTGTTAAATATGAACTTAGAGTAAAATATATGAGAAGACTGTTTTAGCAAGAAGTCTAACTTAGCCTCAAAGATATCTAAAATAGGAACTCTTCCATTATCAGAGTAACAAATATGGAAAAAAGTTGCTTGTAAGCTTATTAAGATTATTTCCCAGGGCAACTAATCAGAAAAAGTCTTCTACTTGAGGACTCTTTGCCCCTCCTCTATTTGGGATCCCAGGCCCCTTTTTATCAAAACCTACTCTCAAGTTATACTATAATGTTAATTTCCCTGTCGACTCAGTTATCTTTCTTAGGCCTATTAGTATATTTATTCTTAGCTCTAACTGTTGGATTAAATGCTTTTGCCCATAGTTAAAGGTATTTCAAGCATCATTCAGGAGGAGGAAGTAAGGAGCACCATGTGAACCCAGATTATAGTAACTAATTACTCTTCTGCTAATAAGGTAACAAGTTCAAGTCAAACAGGCCACAGTTTCTTCCTTCTCTGATTTTTTTAAAAGGAAGTCCTTGTCTGAAAATAGCCATGTTTCTAATATTATGAATTAATCTTTACTGTCCTCACTTTCTCAAATAGCTATTTCAAACTGTCATAAGTTTGTCAACAACTTTTTCCAAACTGGTCTGATAACACAGAATTCTTGTTTCTAATAACTATGAGGTCTCTATAAGCCAGTTTGATGAAAACAAAACAAAACAAAACAGCTTCCTTGTTTTTTATTCAACTGATTAACTCCAACTGTTTTATTACTAAGCTTTTTAACTTAATAGTCTGAAGAGTATCACATAAAACACTTAACAAGCCCTTTCTTGGGGCCTTAAAAATTGGCAGGGTCTAATACACTTCAAAATTTGAGGAGGGGAAATTCCTCTAGAGAAGCAGAGACATCTTTTATTTGTCATTAGATGAGAAATCCACATGCAAAAAAAAAAATCAGTGTCTACAGGGAAAAATTATAAAAAGACAAAATGGAGAGTATAGCTAGGAGAGGTGTTACTAAATGTTTAACAACTGGATCTACAAAAATACAAGACTACATTAAGTTCCATCTGAATTATTAACATTTTCTCTATCACTTTCTCAAATCTAGACAATTAACAAAATAATATATCAAGCCCCAGTTTGTAGCATTTGCCAATGTCTGAGCTGTAAATGCTCATGCTGAAAATTTTACAACTGGTTCTTGCTAGCCAACGTGAGCTGGCTGCAGAGCACTCTTATTATAATTCAATGTGTCAATGAGATATTGTTTATACAGATCATATTACATAATATTTGTAAAGTACTTAGCATAATTCTTGACATACAGAAAGTGCTTAATAAATGCTTGTATAAATGCTTCCTTCTTTCCATAAACAAAGGGCTTTCTGAAGGTGGGGCGGGGGGGTTAGACTCCAAATTCTACTCCCTTCTTATTGAATGACCTTGGATATGTCATCTAATTTCTTTCAACTATGATATAAGGATTAAATGGACAAATTAAATTAATTTGAGTTCTTCAAATATGCTACTATACAAACAGATTTTTTAAAATAAATTTTCTCCAACTACATGTTAAAACCATTTTTAACATTTTTAAGTTTTGAGTTCCAAATTCTATCTATCCCTCCCTCCCTCTCTTCCCCCCTCCCTGAGATGGTAAGCAATACAACATAGACTATACAGGTTCAATCATGTAAAACATTTCCATATTATTCATTTTGAACAGGAAGATAGGAAGGAAGGAAGGAAGGAAGGAAGGAAGGAAGGAAGGAAGGAAGGAAGGAAGGAAGGAAGGAAGGAAAGAAGGAAGGAAGGAGGGAGGGAGGGAGGGACAGTCCCAGTTGATGAGGGAGGGAGGGAGGAAGGAAGGAAAGAGAGAGAGAGAGAGAGAGAGAGAAAGGAGGAAGGTGAAAAACAGTATGTTTCAGTCTGAATATCAATTCTTTCTTTGGAGGTGGATAGCATGTTTTATCATGAGTCCTTTGAGATTATCTTGGATCATTTATCCAAATAGATTTTAACTTAATGTCAATGTGGTGGGGATACACATAGGAAAATAGATAGAGAAACATGAGTCAATTGAATAGATTAGACTGGATTGCAAGGCAGTACTTATGCCTACTGAAAACAGATACAAAAGCCCCAGGTATGGAAAAAAGCCCTCACATTTCTGGATAAGTCTGGTTTTATGTGTATGCAAAGTAGATAACCATAACCTGAAGAGAATTTAAAGCCTTCCTTGGCCCCACCCCAGCAAAAATACCCCTATCACCAGCTTGAAATTCCTCCTGCTACTTACTTATGGAGAGATATTTTCTCCAGCCAACCTTGTTAAAATACAAGGAATTACCTGATAGGAGTAACACCCTGTCTTATCAGTAGCCATCAGGACATGAGTTCAGGCAAGTTTGTCTGAGATTACTAACATTGCCTACCAGAGTCTCTCCAGGATCTAGGTCAAGCATTCTCACTATGCTTCAATTAAACAGACAACACTATGCCTTTCCCCAACATTCACTGTTCTCTAACCTCTCTATGCTTTAGAATCCATCTCTTCCCTTTACCTGGAATACTCTCCTACCCCATCTTCACTTCTTGAATTCCTACACAACGTTTAAAGCCCAACTCAAAAGTACTTTCTTCAGGAAGCTTTCCTGGACGGTCCCTGTTGATGATAATCTTCTCCTCTGATCTCACATAACACTTTGTAAGTATTAAATGCATTTATAATGTTGTATTGTGCATTATATCAATCTGTGTTAGTGTCTCATCCTCTTACTGGACTGTAGGTTCCTTAAAGGCAGGGCCATAGCTATGTGATGTATTTCCCCCAGTGCCTAACACAGTACTCTGCACACGGTAGGGTTTAATAAAGGCCATTTAAAATTTTTCCTTTTTATTATTATAAACTTGATAAGTGTTGCCAAAAATATGTCCTTATAAAAAGAAAAGAAAAAAAAGACTGCATATTAAACTATGAATCTCTACTACATTCAGCTTACAATTTTTGTATTTAACATGGTGGTCTCTGCTTGACTGCTTCCCCTTATAAACTTATTTCTTCTATCTTCTGTTTGTTTTTTAATGATTCATTACCACTTTTTTCTCTTCCTTTTTTAGTATCACTATCACTACCACTTCCCCCCAACTCTCCCCACCCAAAAAAAAGTCTTCCCTTATAAAAATGAGTATGGTCACATAAAATGAATCCTGACATTGGTTGTGTCTGAAAATGTGTCTTTTTCTACAGCTCTGGTCCACCATATCTTTGCCATGGTTGAGAAATATGGTTCATCATCAGTATTATGGAGTCATGATTGATCATTGCACTGATCATAGTTATCAATGTACTTTCCCTCCCCAAATTAAATTGTCTTTATTTGTCTAAGTCCATGCTATATTCTTCCAGTAAGTGTCAGGGACTGCTTTGTTTTGTATTCCCAACACCTAAGAAGCACATGGCATAGTAGAGAAGTGCCAAACACACCACTCCTGAGTGTGGCCCAAACCAGATGAAAATTTAGTTCCTATCTGATTTTAATGTATTGACATATTAATGAAAAAAAGAAATGTGTAAACATGGGTGGTTTTCTAAGTCAATATGTGGCACACAGGAATCTTTATGTGTGGTTTAGTGGTCCCTATTTCTATTTTAGTTTGACATCACTACGGTAGTAGATTGAGGGCCAGCCTTGGAATTAGGAAGACTTGGATGCAAGTCAGCATTGGTACAGTAAAAGGGTCCTGGAGGAAAAGGATAGGGACTGTCTCTATTGGTGTAAGGAGCCCTCTTTAGAATTCTTACTGAAAAAAGGAAAAAGTCTGAGTACTTTTGAGTATAATGATTTATTTGCAAAGCCAGCATTTGCAATAAAATCAAGTCTACTGATCTCAGAGGTCAGAGACAAAGGAGAGATCTACAGAGTTTATTTTTATAACAGAAAAAGATGAAGTAAAAATCATAGCAATCTTGGGAAACTTGCTTTGAACGTAATTGAATTGGACAGGGCAGATCATCTGACTAGTTTACTTCTCCCAAGCTTTCCCAACCCAAATTAGAGTTATTGCCAACACCTGGAGTGTTTGATGTGTTGGGAAGTCATGAAGTCGTTATTGAATCTAATATTCTATTGGATTACGGCCTGTGTCTATCAACCTGTCTGTCAAAGTGAGATTGCCTTGGAAATCTTTGCCCAGCAGCTGTAGCATTTTGCAATTACAAGTGTCACTTTTAAAGGGGCTTGTAGATTGATTAACATAGATTTTCAACTACTAAAAAGGGGATCTTACTTCAGGGAGTTCAAGAAAAGGGGAACTTGGGGCAGCTAGGTGGCACAATGAATGGAGCCCCAGCCCTGAAGTCAGAAGGACCTGAGTTCAAATCCGGTCTCAGACCAAACACTTGAAGCTTACTAGCTGTGTGACCCTGGGCAAGTCACTTAACCCCAACTGCCAAAAAAGAAAAGGGGAACTTATCCACTAAGACTAGAAAGAAGCATTTAACCTTAAACTTAAGAGGCACTTAACCGCTAGAAAGAGTTTTATAGGGGCAGGTAGGTGGTACAGTGGATAGAGCACTGGCCCTGGAGTCAGGAGGACCTGAGTTCAAGTCTGGCCTCAGACACCTAACACTCACTAGCTGTGTGACTGTGGGCAAGTCACTTAACCCCAATTGCCTGACAAAAAAAGGAAGAGTTTTATAATAGCTAACTTAATCCTATGCTTACTTTATTCCTATAAAGATAATTGTCTACTCTAAATTATCTACTAATAAATGATAGCTACTAATAGAACCTTATCAATCTATTAATTCCTTCACCTCAGAAGAGGAAGCTTCCTTTATCAGTGCATGACAGCAGCTTCTCTGCAACTTTGATTTTGAGAGTTGCCTAAAGCTCCGAGAAAACTTACCAAGGGTCACATAATCAGTATGTGTCAGAGGCAGGACTTAAACCCAGGTCTTTTTTACTTCAAGGTCAACCATTCTACACCTAACTCATTGTGCCAACAGGGGGCTTCCTGATGACTGAGAATGAGCCTGGAATGGTAGAACAGCTTACTGAGTTAGATTTACCTCTGGATAAATTCCATAATCAACTTGAAGATGTTCCAGGGGAACATTTTCATCTAGGGCCACAAAGTATATGGGCATGCCAAGGTGGCACAGTGATGGAAGCTGTGGAGTCAGGAGGACCTGAGTTCAAATCCAGTTTCAGACATTTCCTAGCTATATGACCCTGGGCAAGTCACTTAGCCCTGTTTGCCTCAATTTCCTCATCTGCAAAATAAGTTGGAGAAAGAAATGGCAAACCACTCCAGTATCTCTGCCAAGAAAACCCCAAATGGGGTCACAGACACAACTGAAACATGACTGAAGAACACCAATATGTCAATACTAGGGTAGAGAAGAAAGCTACACATTGAACTTACTATATACTGTTTTAAAAAAATGCTGTACTTGGAGCAGAGCCAAGATGGGAGAGTAAAAGCAATGACTTGCTTGAGCAAACCCCTCCAAATACCTGTAAAAATGGCTCTAAACAAATTCTAAAGCAGCAGAGCCCACAAAAAGACAGAGTGAAACAAATTTACAGCCCAAGACAGCCTGGGTGATCAATCAGAAAGGTATATCGCATCAGGCTAGGAGAGGAGCGCAGTTTGGCGTGGGGGCGCAGGGAAACACCAGGCCTCAGCAAACCTGGAGCAGGCCTCAGAGGACTGAATCACAGGCATCAGTAGCTGTTTCCAGACTTCTCAACCCACAAACACCAAAGACAACTTAGAAAGTCAGTAGGAAAAGTCTGTGACTGTTGTGAGAGAAGCATGGTCCCAGCCCCAGTCCCCAAGTGTAGCCCCGGGGCAGCGGCTTCTTCTGGAGCTTCCAGCCCACAGACTGAGGGGTCATTGAGTGGCTGATCAGAGGGGTATTGCAGGGATCTCTTTGCTGGTACTGAGGCAGAATTCTCTTGCTTTGCCTCTGCTTAGATTTGGGTCACTGTTCTGGGTGGTGGTCCTGGGGTGAGGAGAAGCGCTGGCATGGTAGAGCTTGTAGTGGTGGTGGAGAGGAAATACTCTTCACAGTTCCAAGGCTGAAAAGAGTGCTTGTGGTCACTTATAGACCAGAGCATAGGCCAGGAAAGGAGTAAACACCTCGCCCTTGATCATACCACCCTGGAAGAACTGAAAATTTACCGGTCCCTAAAAGTATCTCTGAAAACAGCTGCACAAAACCCCCCAAAGCTTGGGACAATACATTGTCTACACTGGAAGCAGACCCCTACCTTAACAAAGAGTGTATAACTCAAGTAATTGGCTGGGATCATGAGCAAGCAGAACAAAAAGAGTCAGACCGTAGAATCTTATGTTGGTGACAAAGAAGATCAAAACATACAATCAGAAGAAGACAACAAAGTCAAAGCTCATACATCCAAAGCCTCCAAGAAAAATATAAATTGGTCCCAGGTCATGGAAGAGCTCAAAAAGGATTTTGAGAAGCAAGTAAGAGAAGTAGAGGAAAAACTGGGAAGAGAAATGAGAGTGATGCAAGAAAATCATGAAAAACAAGTCAACAGCTTTCTAAAGGAGACCCAAGAAATACTGAAGAAAATAACACCTTAAAATATAGCCTAACCCAAATGGCAAAAGAGGTCCAAAAAGCCAATGAGGAGAAGAATGCCCTAAAAAGCAAAATTGGCCAAATGGAAAAGGAAGTCCAAAAGCTCACTGAAGAAAATACTTCCTTAAAAATTACAATGGAGCAATTGGAAGCTAGTGACTTTATGAGAAATCAAGACACTATAAAACAAACCCAAAAGAATTAAAAAATAGAAAACAATGTGAAATATCTCATTGGAAAAACAACTGACCTGGAAAACAGATCCAGAAGAGATAATTTAAAAATTATTGGACTACTTGAAAGCTATGATCAAAAAATGAGACTAAACATCATCTTTCAAGAAATTATCAAGGAAAATTGTCCTGATATTCTAGAACCAGAGGGTCAAATAGAAATTGAAAGAATCCACCGATCACCTCCTGAAAGAGATCCCCAAAGGAAAACTCCTAGGAATATTGCAGCCAAATTCCAGAGTGCCCAGGTCAAGGGAAAAATATTGCAAGCAGCCAGAAAGAAGCAATTCAAGTATTGTGGAAACACAATCAAGATAACACAAGATTTAACAGCTTCTATATTAAGGGACCAGAGGGCTTGGAATATAATATTCTGGAGGGCAAAGGAGATAGAATTACAACCAAGAATCACCTACCCAGCAAAACTGAGTATAATCCTTCAGGAGGAAAAATGGTCATTCAGTGAAATAGAGGACTTTCAAGCATTCTTGATAAAAAGACCAGAGCCGAATAGAAAATTTGACTTTCAAATACATGACTCAAATGAAACATGAAGAGGTAAACAGGAAAGAGAAATCATAAGAGACTTATTAAGGTTGAACTGTTTACATTCCTGCATGGAAAAATGATATTTGTAACTCATGACTCCTTTGTCAGTATTAGAGTAGTTGCAGGGAAAAATTATATGTATGTAGATAGATAGATAGATAGACAGATAGATAGATAGAAGGCCTAGGGCGAGTTGAAGATGAAGGGGTAATATCTGGAGAATAAAATTAAGGAGTGAGAGAGGATTATATAGGGAAAAGGAGAAAGGGAGAGATAGAATGGAGTAAATTATCTCACATAAAATAGACAAGAAAAGGCTTTTACAGTGGAGGGGATGTGGAGGAAGGTGAGATGGAATGAATGAATCTTATTCTCAATGGATTTGGCTTAAGGAGGAAATAACACACACATTCAATTGGGTATGGAAATCTATCTTACCCTACAGGAAAATAGGGGGAGGGAAGGAGACAAGGGAGCAGGGAGATGATAGAGGGGAGGTAATCAGAAGCAAACACTTCTAAGGAGGAACAGGGTCAAAAGAGGGAATAGAATAAATGGAGGGGCAGGATAAGATTAAGGGAAATATACTTAGTTTTTCACAACATGACTACTATGGAAATGTTTTGCATGACTACACATGTATAATCTGTATCGAGTTGCTTGCATTCTCAATGAAGGTGGGTGAGGAGGAAGGAAGGGAGAAAATTTGGAACCCAAGGTTTTAAAAACAAATGTTAAAAAAATTGTTTTCACATGCAACTGGGAAATAAGATATATAGGAAATGGGGTATAGAAATCTATCTTGCCCTACAGGAAAATTGAAGGGGAAGGGGATAAGAGAAGGTGGGGGAAAGAGATAGAAGGGAGGGCATATTAGGGTAAGGGGTATTCAGAATGCATGCCATCTTGGGGTGGGGGGAGGGACAAGATGGGGAGAAAATTTGGAACTCAAAATCTTATGGAAGTGAATGTTGAAAACTAAAAATAAATAAATTAATAAAAAAAATGCTGTACTTAATAGAGACTCACAGTTTCAAGTACAAACCTCTTTTCTGTTCTAAGTCAATATGTGGCACATGGAGTGGTTCATTTTTTTGACATTTGATACATTCAGGATAAAAATTTAAGTACAACATATTTTTCTTTGTTGTTAAGGAAAAGTTCATTGGGTTAGGGAGAGGGGAGGGAATGGAGGGTATATTTGGAAAGGACTGTGGCATAAAACTAGAAGGCATAAATAAAATTAAACGAAACCAGGCCATGCCCCACTAACCTCATTTCCCTTGTTATCAGACTAATATATAAGGGGAATGCTGTAGTTCTACTTTGCCAAATTTCTACCAAAGCAGGTAACAGAATCTCTCATGTTTTTCCTGTAGTAACAATGGCACAGTATGGGCATACCTCCCCCTTTCCCCCAGATTTGTGCTTGGCTTTGTGCTTTTTGACATTTTTTTCGATGACTTAGATAAAGGTGGTGTGTGCATCAAATTTTCAGACGACGCCAAGCCAGAAGGGATGGCTATCACATGGAACGACAAGATGAGGATCCAAAAAGATTTTGATAGTTTAGAACATTGGCCAAGTCCTATTTGAATGCTTGGATGGAACTGTGATCACCCCAACATGATAAGATCCTTCTGATGGTGCAGAACATAGTTCATCCATGTCTTCTCAACCTGACTCTCTTCTACATCTTCCATAAATCCTCCAAAGTTCTGACCAATACACTGAGGGCCCTCTTCTAGATTTCTTTACATTATGTGAACAGAGCTGATGGCCATTTTGTATTTTTCTGTTTCATATGTGTTGTTCTTGAGTCATTTTTCAGTCATGTCTGACTCTTTGTGACCTCTTGGGGTTTTCCTGGCAAAGATACTGGAGTAGTTTGCCATTTCCTTCTCCAGCTCATTTTACAAATGAGGAACCTGAGGCAAACAGGGTTAAGTGACTTGCCCAGGGTCATACAGCTGAGTCTGGATTTGAACTCAGGAAGATGAGTCTTCCTGATTCCAGGCCCAGCACTCTATCCACTGTGTCACCTAGATGCCTTTCAGGTATTGCCATGATCAAAGAATTCACCATCAAGTGACTAGCCTAGTGGTTCTTAGCCTGTCCAATTTGGATGAAAAATATCTGTTGTCTAAATCATGCTATGGTATGGACAGCCTATAGAGCTGGTCCATCAATACATATATGTCTTAGTCACTAAAGTTAGTCAATGATCTGGACTCAGAATTTAGTAGCTGGAAAAGAATAGACTGTATTTGTCTTTGGAAAATTCAAAGTACTTTTAATAATTCAAAATTTCTTTATTAAGCAGTGGCATATTCTTTTAATAAAAAGCATTTTCAAGTGTTGCTTTATTCAAGTTAGAGATACAAGATCAAGACCTCCAAAAAATTAGTTGTGAATCACACAAAGGGCAATGATTGGGGGTTGGGGGAAAGAGGCAGCAGGAGATAGTGGACATGGATAGACTATAAAAAAGTGGGGATTCAGGCTTAATCTTGAAGAAAGCCAGAGAAACTGAGGGAGAGGTGAGAAGAGAAAGCATCCCGGGTAGGAGGGACAGTCAGTGCAAGGAGATGCAATGTTGCATGCAAGGAACAGCAACTAGGAAAGTGTAGCTGGATGGTAGAGTTTGTGGAAAGGAGTACTCTGTAAGAAGACTGGAAAGGTAAGAAGGGCTCTAAATGAAAAGAGGAGGAATCTTTATTTGATCCTGGAGGTAATAGTGAGCCACTAAAGTTTGATGAGTAAGGGAGTGACATGGTTAGAGCTGCATTTTAGGAAAATCACTTTGGCAGCTGAGTGGAGAAAGAATGTAATTTATGAAAACCAATTAGAAGGCTATTGCAATAATAAAATGTGATAAGGGTCTATACTAGGGGGGTAGTTGTGTGAGTAGAGAGGTGGGAATGTATATGAGAAGTGTATGGAAGTAGAAATGACAATACTTGGCAATTGATTAGATAGGAGTTATGCCAGTGGGGTGAGTGCAAGTGATAAGTCATGGATGACAGTGAGGCTATGAACATGGGTATCTGGAAGAATGGTAGAACCCTAAGTAGTAACAGGAAAATTGGAAAGAAGAGAGGATTTGGGGGAAAAGATAATGAGTTGTTTTAGACACGCTATATTTGAAATATGTATGGAACATCCAATTTTGGGACAAGAGCACGAGAGAGAGATACAAATCTGGGGATTATCAACATGGAGATGAAAATTGAACCTATGATAGCTAATGAGATCATCAAACAAGATAATATAAGGCACTTAACCTTTTTGTGTTAGGGACCCCTTTAGCAGTCCAGTGAATACTGTGGACTCCTAAGGAAAAAAATGTTTTTAAGTACATAAAATACAAAGAATTACAAAGAACACAAATTATCTTGAAATAGTTATCAAAATATATTTAAAAAAAAACCAAGGTCAGATACCCTAGGTTAAGAACACCCAGTATAGAAGAGTAAGAGAAGAGGGACAATTGCAGAATCTTTAGAGACACCCACAGTTAGTGGGCAAGATATAGACACAGCAAAGGAGACTAGGAAGGAGCAATCAGATAGTTAGGAGGAGAACCAGGAAAGAATAGTGTTAAGAAAGTATAGAGAGGACAGATTATCCAGAAACAGACGGTGAACAGTGTGAGAGACATCAGAGAGATCAAAGCTGATGATTTAGAAAAGGCTATTCGATCTGGTAATTACTTTATCATTAGTAACTTTGGATTGTTGAATGAGCAGGTCAGAAGTCATACTGTAGAAAATTTAGAAGAAAGGAAGAGGAGAAGAAGTAGATTGTCTAGTGGAGATGACTTTCTCAAGTTTAGCTGAGAAAGGGAAGAGAGATACTGGGTCAAAGCCAGTGGTAATAGATCAACTGGGATTTTTTTCCCCCATTGATAAGAGGACATAGGCATGATTGTAGGTATCAAGGAAAGAACCCATGGATAGAAAGTCTTAGAAGATTGAAAAGAAAGCCAGAATGATAGTGGGGGTAATCTGCTAGAGAAGTCAGGAGGGCATGGGAACAAGGGTAGATATAAAGCGATTTTCCTTGGTAAGAAGGGGCACTTCTTTTTTTTCAAATATTTTATTTTTCCCAATTACATGTAAAAATTTTAATATTAATTTTTTAAAAATAATTTAATATTGTATGTTTCCCCAATTGCATTAAAAACAGTCTTTTAACATTCATTTAAAAATTATTTTTGAGTTCCAAATTCTCTCCATCCGTCCCTCCCTTCTCCTCCCCCCCATTGAAAAAGCAATTGATTTGATATAGGTTATACCTATACAGTCATGCAAAACATATTTCCCATTGCTCATGTTGTGAAAGAAAACACAGACAAAAAAAAAACACCAAGAAAAATTTAAAAAGCAAAGAAAAAGTACGCTTTGATCTCCATTCAGACTCCATCAGTTCTTTCTCTGGAGATGGATAGCATTTTTCATCCTAAGTCCTTCATAATTGTCTTAATTGTATTGCTGAGACATTACAGTTGATCATTGTACAGTATTGCTGTTACTATGTACAATGTTCTCTTGGTTCTACTCATTTCGCTTTGCATCAGTTCATGTAAGTCTTTCCAGGTTTTTCTGAGAGTATCCTACTCATCACTTCTTACAGCACAATAGTATTCCATCATAATCATATATAATGTTCAGCCATTCCCCAATTGATAGACATTCCCTCAATTTTGAATTCTTTGCCATCATTAAAAGAGCTGCTATAAATATTTTTGTACATATAGGTCCTTTTCTTTTTTTTAATCTCTTTGGGATACAGACCTAGTAATGCTATTGCTGGGTCAAAGAGTATGCATGGGTTTTACAGCCTTTTGGGCATAGTTCCAAATTGTTCTCCAGAATGGTTGGATCAGCTCATAACTCCACCAACAGTGCATTAGTGTCCTAATTTTCCCACATCTCTAACATTTGTTATTTTCCTTTTCTGTCATGTTAGCCAAACTGGTAGGTGTGAGGTGGTACCTCAGAGTTGTTTTAATTTTCCTTTCTCCAATCAATAGAGATTTAGAGCACTTTTCCTATGACTATAAAGAACTTTGATTTCTTTGTCTAAAAACTGCCTGTTCGAATAAGGACCACTTGTTCTTACCAGGAGATAAGATCAAAGGAGACAAGGAGGAGAGAAGAAGCTTGGGAAGAAGCTTGAATGATATGAAATAAGAATGAAGGTAGAAAGTAGAAAAGGAAGTTCTTGGTGAATGTCCTCACTGTTTTCAGTGAAGTATAGTGTGACATTCTTAGCAAGAGTATGTAGGAAGGGGATGCCATGGGAGGCTTGAGAGGTGATGAGAAGGTTTGGAATAGCCATTGTGTTGAGAGAGGTGGTGAACTGTCTTAGGAAGGTGTAAATAGATTGCTGCAGGAAATCAACAGTTGGATATGGCAGTCACCTTAGGCTTCATTAAGAAAAGCAGAGTATCGAGGACCAGGAAGGGGATAATTCTGCTGTACTGTACCCTGGTCAGACCAGACCTGTGCCACTCACTTCTGGAAGCCACACTTTTAGGTTGACATTGCTAAACTTGGGAACAGCCAGGACAGGGTCACCAGGATGGTGAAGGAACTCAAGATACTGCCAAATAAGGATCAGTTAAAGGCACATGCATACACAGTGTAGAGCCTGGAGAGCAAGCAACAATCATGAGAGCTATGAAATCAAATTCTGTATAGCACAGTTTAGCTGAATCATGGTACTCAGCTGAGTTTGACTTAATTCCTGTTCCTAAAGAATCACAGAGTTGAAAAGGATCTTAAAAACCTCCTTGTCCGACAACCTTATTTTACAAATAAGGAGCCTGAGGCACAGAAAAGTAAACTAATTAGCCATACTGGCAAAGCTAGGAAGAGGAGGCCAGGGCTGGCACCAAGCAACATAACTGACTGGCACTGGACAGTTCTCTTCATTTTGCCATCTAATAACTTTACCCTAGTATATAATTTCTGAATTTGTACATGTTCTTTCCCCTTGTAAATAAATCTTAGAAAATAGTCTATTGTCATCTAGACTGTGCAGCCATAGATGCAAAGAAGGAAGAAGGAAATAGGTGCCAAACTGAGGCAATGAACTGGCACCATGGATAGAGTCCTGAACCTAGACTCAGGAAGACCTGAGTTCAAATTGCAACTCATACACTCATATTCATACCATGAGAAAGTCACAATCTCACTGATCCTCAGTTTTCTCACCTATGCAATGGGAATGATAATGTGAAGGTTTTTTTTCAAACTTCAAGGCACTATATAAATGCCAGCTATCATCATCATGGTGTAGCTAGGTGGCAAAGTAGATACAGTGTCAGGCTTGGAGTCAGAAAGACTCATCTTCCTGAGTTCAAATCTGGCCTCAGACACTTACTAGCTTTATGACCTTGGGCAAGTCACTTAACCCTGTTTGCCTCAGTTTCCTCATTCATAAAAGGAGCTGGAGAAGGAAATGGCAGACCACACCAGTATCTTTGCCAAGAAAACCCCAAATAGGTTCACAAAGGGTCAGACACAACTGAAATGACTGAACAATAGCATCCTCATTATACTGAGTACAAGGATATATTGGTGGCAGCAGAAGGGAGATAAGTAATTTAGAAATCAGGTGTAGCAGATCATAGAATCTGAGATTTGAAGGGAAATTTAGAGATCATTTAGTCTGCCCCCCCCAATTTTACAGGCAAAAACTGAGGCCCAGTGACTTGTGGTCCAGTAACTAAGGTTAGGTGACTTGCTGAAAATATGTTTTGCACCATTTCGCATGAATAGTTGATATCCTATTACTTATCTTCTCAATGTATGGGACAGGGGTGAGAGGGAGGGAGAGAATTTGGACCTCAAAATTTTTTAAAAATTAATGTTAACAATAAATTTAGAATTAAAGAAAAAAAAAACACTTTCTTTGACTAGTGTGACACAGCCTCTCACTTCAGACTCCCAAAACTCTTTCCACTCTATTGAATAGGCTTTAGAGAAGTGTATATGTCAAATGTGCAAATGTCTACAAATAGAATCAAGATTAACACTTGAATACAAATGCAATGCCAGCCAATAGCTCCCTGCATGTAATCACAATAAACTCGTGGTGAATTGACATGCGGGAATGCAGGAGAGCACACGTGAGCAAGAATCTCTAATTACTTTTTTCTTTGAATTGACCTCAGCTGATCTATTCATTAGCCTCATTCAGTGCTAAATAGTGATTCATCGGCTTCGACTGCTTCTGACTGTCAGGTTTACTTAATCAACTGTGGCATCTCCCTTCTCACTTTGGAGTCTTTTCCAGGAAAGCGATAACTGGCAAACACAAACAAGGCTGTGGTTGATGATTTGGTGTTTTTAGGACATAGCTCCACCTGCCAGCTGTGAAAATTCAAGTCGTCTTGGCTGTCACAGCTGATTGACTCAAGCCTTCTTAAATGCTCATTCAGAGGCTCAGCCTTCCATTTCATGGCCTATTTTCTGAAATGACAGGACATCGAGTTTGGGGTCAGACTACCCCTTCCCCCAATTAATAACGGTCACTGGATAAAGATTTGTAGATAGGTTACCTTTTACTCTTCACATAGTATTGTGGTACTGTGGGAACTACATTGGACTAGTAGTCAGGAAATGGGAATTCTAGTCCATTCACCTTTGCAAATAGCTAATTGTTTGACTAGAGCAGGCCTGCACAACCTGTGGCCTGCAGCCACTTACAATCCTCAGGCTGCTTGCAGCACGCCAAAGGATTTCCTCTACATACACAGTATGTTTTCCTCTACATTTTTCATGGACCTCCAGAAATCCTTTGGTGTACGGCAAGGGGCCAGAGAGTTGTAAGCAGCTGCTGACCGCAGGTCGTACAGACCTAGACTTGAGGAAGCAGTAAGGTACTGGCTCTAGAAACGGAAGCCCTGGCTCTGGAGTCAGAAGACCTGAGTTTAAATCTGCCTCTGCTGATTACTACCTATGTAACAGTGGACAAATCATTTAACCTTTATGAATGGGTCACAGTTTCCTTAATCTGTAAAATGAGGAAGTTGAATTGGATGGTCTATGAAGCGCTTTCCACCTCTCAATCTACAACCCTCCATAACTTTGAGCAAATCATGTCACCTCTCTAGACCTCAGTTTCCTCATCTGTAAAATGAGTCCTTTGAACTAGATGGCTTGTAGGGCTTCCTTCCAGCTCTAAGGTTATGAGCATAGCTATAATCCTTCAAGTTCAATGTACTTCCCTGTGGCAGATACAGAGAAAATTTGTATTATTATAAGATTTTTTTAAATCTATCTGCTTTTTGTGGGGACACTGACATTCCCTTACAGTATGTGCCACAAAAGGCTAAGGCAGCAAAACCATGATCTGATTGATTAAAAACTGTTTGTTTCATCAATCTAGCAAAGAGAAAGCAAGCAGCCACAGGAAGGGGGAAAAACCATTTAATTAATTTAACATTTTTCATTCTCTGTTTTTTAAAGGCAGTAGCACATGCTTAAAATCTGTCACTCAAGAAAATATTTCAGAAATTGCCTTTTAAAAAATTTATCAGGGCAGCTAGGTGGCACAGTGGATAGAGCAAGGGCCCTAGATTCAGGAGGACCTGAGTTCAAATCCGGCTTCAGACACATAACACTTACTAGCTGTGTGCCCCGGGGCAAGTCACTTAACCCCACTGCCTAGCCAAAAATAAAAAAAAAAATTTATTTATTTTATTCTGAACTCAAGAAATAAAACAAGCATTTCCACAACATAGTAGAATAGAAATAGAATAGAAAAAATGATTTTATATGAAACTATAAATCTATTATGTTGAACTCGCTATTCCTTTTAAATATATAATAAATTTATCATGGAACTTTCTTTTTTTCCCTTTCCTTCTCTACCACCCTAGAGATGGCTACCATCTGACATAAATAAGTATGGATATATATGTAAAACCATTCTATACACACTTCTATTTATCAGGTCTTTCTCTTTTTTCTTACTATAAATTGATTTCAGATGAAGTAGAAAATATTCCCTACATATGGTGACTGTAACCTCTGCTCACATCTTCCCTTCTAGGGCAGCAGCTGCTTGGGCCATATTTTTGCTAATAACCCAAGTTGGAGAAACAGTGTGCTATAGTGGATAGAAAACTGGCTTCAGGGTCAGGAAGACTGATTCACATTGGTAGACAAGGTTTCCTCACTAGGAGTTCCCTATACAAATTAAATAATAGACCTAGTCAAAAATAAAATTTAAGTCCAGTTTTCACTACCCACATACATATCTAGGCTCCTAAACATTTCATTTTATGTGTCAGTATGGAAAAACAGAGAAAAACTTAAACAGCTTCATCATAGGCAGAATTATTGCTCCTATAGACCAAGGATTGCTCAAGCCACATCTGGTCTACCTTGTTCAGTTCCAGGCACCATGATAAGGACAGGATAAGCTGGAGAGTACCCAGAGAAAGGCAATATGAGGCTTAGTTAATTGAAGGAACTGGGGAATTGGGGCCTGGAAAAGAGAAGACTCAGGGATATGACACATGATGTTGTCTTCAAGTATTTCACAAATTGTCACATAAAAAAGTAATTAACCTTGAACTGCTTGGCCCCAAAGGGTAGAACTACAAACAGTGGGTAGAAGTGGCATAGAGGCCAAATTAGGCTTGATGTCGGGAAAATTTCCTAATAATTAGAGCTATTCGAGAGTGTAATGGGGTGCCTCATGAGCCAGTAGGTTCCCCTTCATTGGAAGTCTTCAAGGAGAAGCTGGACATGTGCTCATCAGACATGTGGTGTTTTTGTTCAATTATTTCAGTCATGTCTGACTCTTTGTGACTCCATTGTGGGTTTTCTTGGCAAAGATATTGGAGTGGTTTGCCATTTCCTTCTCCAGCTCCTTTTATAGGTGAGGAAACTAAGGCAAACAGGGTGAAGTGACTTGTCCAGGGTCACACAGCTGGTAAGTGCCTAAGGCTGGATTTTGAACTCGGTCTTCCTGACTCTAGACCTGGCACTATCCACTGCACAATCCAGCTGATATGTTAGAGGAAAATTCTTATCCAAATACGGGTTGGACCAGATTGACTCTGCATTCCCTTCCAACTCTAAATTTCTGTGATTCCATGAAGGGCCAGGGGTCCCAGGAAAGGGCTCTTGCCCCCAATCAACCCCATCACCACAAACTGCATCTCTTGCACGTGAAATAGGAGTGGATGACCTTCATCCATCATGGTCTAAAGACATACCAGCTATCAATGAGCCATCTGGATTTAGTCAGAGGATTTATATATTTATATATAAAATATTTATAGAAATGTATAAATTGTATAGAAATATATTTATATATAAACATATGTGACTATATTTTTATATATTTATCCTTACCCCCAACCCTCTTGAACAACACACCATGGAAGGAAGAGAGCATACAAAAGAGGCTAGACGCTGATCCTCTAAGTTTCATAGAAGAGAAAGGGGGTTGATGGGCTGGGAGTGATGAAACAACTAAGGCAGTCCTCTAGGTGAGGGCCTGAGACTTGGTTGTTATGGTACATAATATACGTGAATGGTGAGATCCAGACTCTGAAGCCCATTAGGCTTCAGGAAAGGGCTTCACAAAGACATTAGTGGGCGAGGAGGGGACTGGAAGTAGACAATTGTTGATTAAATGTCTAGGCACCATCACTGATCTTCAACAAATAATTCAATTTTTTATTGTTTAGGCATCATTCCTATTGGGCATATAGGAGAATCACTCTTCCATAGAATCCTAGAATGACAAAGCCTTCGAGATCCCTTAATCCAATCCCTTCATTTTCTAGAGGAGAAAACCAGGCATCAGAAAGGGAAAGTGTCTTGCTCGAGGTCACATAGCTAGTGGTGGAACTCAAATTAAGCCCAGGTCTTCTGACCCCCAGTTCATGGCTCTTCCCATGATGCCACTCTGTCAGAGCACCAGTAATACCTAAAATAAATCACAGCCATTTACAGACATAAACCTCTGTTTCAGAAGCCCAAGAAAATTCATTTTCAGTAGGAAAAAACTCATTTACTCAGAGCAAGGATACAAGCTGCTAACTTCACAAATAATAGTTCTGGAGCCCAATTCCTGTTCATTGTGTAACAATTCACTTACAGAGGTCAGAGGTAAGGCAAATGTGCTTACGGAGCAAAGCCACTTAATGTTTCCCTTGGCTTTCTGCTTTTTCCTTAACAACTGATTAACAGGTAATGAGCAGTTCTCTCTCTCTTCTTCTTATTTTTTTTAAATCTTATTCTTTACTTTAATGAACTTCCCAGACCCAGTATTTACAACAGCCTGCCTAATTCCAGAGAATAATTTCACTGATTCACTGGGGCAGCTCATTCAATTTCAGCTATGATCTCAAGGCTGATTTTATAGAGAGCCTTGTGTGTTGTAATGGAAAAACCACTGTCCTCAGCATCAGAAGGACTGAGTTCAAATTATGACTGTGCTACTTCTCACCTCTCAATTTCCTCATCTGCAAAATGTCAGTAACACCTTCCCTGCCTGTCTGATAGGGTTTTTAGGACTATCAATTCAAAAGAGATGTGCCTGATGTTGAAGAACTGTCTCTGGGCTCAGGGACTGAGGCAAATGCACCCACTCCCTCTCTGTATGGAGCCAGTATACTGTGGACCCAGGTTCTGGACAGTGGAGCAGCTTATAGAGTGCTGGGCCTGGAGTTAGGGAGACCTAAGTTCAAATCCAGCCTCAGACACTGACTAGTTGCGAGACCTTGCGCAAATCACTTAACCTCTGCCTCAGCTTCCTCATTTGTAAAACGGGGATGATAATAGCACCTATCTCTCAGGGTTGTTGTAAAGCACTTAGCACATTGCCTGGAACATAATAAGCACTATATAAATGTTAGTTATCATTATTAATTAGGACTGGATTCAGTCCTGAGGAGGCTGGCCTCTAAAGAGAGGGTGGCTAAGCTGCCTTTTCTCATGCTCTTCAGTTAAACTCAGACCCTGGCATCTTGGGGGACAATGTACTTATATTTTAGATTTAGGCTTACATCTAAGGTTTCATCAAAAAGGAGGCATAGAAAAGTATTCAATAAATCAGGTATAATACAGGTACTTATTTTCTACATATGAAAGAAATGAAAAAACAAACAAAAAAACCCTCTCACAAGTATACTCTGACAGTAAGACATAATGCAGGATTCAATAACAACTTATAACTATTAGGAGGCTAAACAGAACATAAAACAGTTTCTAGTATTTCTAAGGGACAGATTTCACCTTGACTCTACACTATCCAACTCTCACTACATTTGTACTAGTAGAATGGTCAGGATCCAGCCAATCAGACTTCCCCTGCCAGCAACTAGTTCCTCTTATTGGACCCAGAACCTTCAGTCCTCTTAAACTCACAAACTGACTTAAGGTCACCTTCAAGCCTGGACATAATAACCCATCTTAAAGATGGTGTTTGATCTTCTAAACAGAAAAAGCAATACAAAACAGAAAAGGCAGCCAGGGGTCCAGGTGCAAACTCACCTTATTCAATCATTAAGCATTTATTAAACACCTACTATGTGTACCTACCTACTGTGCTACATGCTAAGGATACAAAGAAATGTCAAAAGCAGTCCATGGTCTTAAGGAGTTCACAGTCTAATGGGGGTGACAGACTTGCAAACAACTTTGTACAAACAAGCTATATATAAGGTAAATTGGAAATAATCAACAGAGGGAAAGGGGCTAGAATTAAGAAAGGCTTCCAGAATTAGGTGGGATTTTAGGTGAGACTTGAAGTCAAGCAGGTCAGTAGTCAGAGTGGAGGAGGGAGCATTCCAGGCATAGGGGACAGCCAGAGAGAATGCCCAGAGCCAAGAGTCTTGTTCTAGCAACAACCATAGTTCCCATATAGCCAATAGTTAGAACCAAGATGGGCAACTCTGAGCATGATCCATGGAATGCTCCTCCTTACATATGTAAAGGGCTTTCCTGATGATGAATCATGATTCCTACCTCTTGGCAGAGATGTGATGATTAGAGAAGCAGAATGAGACATACATTTTTAGGCATGTTCAATATGTTCCTTTGCTGTGTTTGACTATACTAATTTGTTACAAAGAAGAGCTTTTGGGACAGGGGGTGGGGTGGGGATAGGGAGGCAAATTAATTATAGTGATAGTAATACAAAAGAAAGGAAAATAGAAAGATATGGAGGAACATTGAAAGAAAGCTGTACCATTTTCCAGTGGAAGAAAGAGACAGTAGGAAACAGGTGGCTGTAATGGAGGCAATGTCAAGGTGGTGAAGCATGGAGAACCAGTCATAATCATGGCTGCAGTAATAAGAGACCAGAACTTTTGGGGAAAAGAGGCAAACAAGGACCAATGCCTCAATAACCCTAGCTGTGGCATGTTCCAGTAGGAATCAGACTGAACCATACCCTTTTTCACCAACAATTTGTGAGGAGGGAGATGCCTGAGGACATAGGAATAAAATGTTTCATTAGTGTTCTTTTTTCTCTTCCTATTTCTTTCTCTTCCTCCCTCCCTTTCTTTCTCTCCCTTTTTTTCTTTTTCTTTCTTCCATCCTTACATACAGCCAGTGGATCACATGGGCCCACAATATTCCCAGTGCCAGTGTGGGCCCAACCAGATTAAAATGCTATTGGGAAATATTTGACAAAATAAATGACAATATAATAAAACAGATAATGTTAATATGTGGTTTTCTAAATCAATATGCAGCCCTCAGGGATTCTTATGTACAGTTTAATGGCTCAATTTCTATTTGAGTTTGACAACACTGATCTAGCCCAACCCTCTTATTTTACAAATGAGGAAATTGAGACCCAGAGAGTTTAAATGACTTTGTGATAGATGATCTCTCAGAAGTGAAGCCTCCTCAAAGGGTTAATAGTTTTTGTTAATAGTTCTCACAAAGGGCAGCAAATAGGAGATCACTGGTCATTTGGAGAGAAATAAGGTCAGAAGCCAGATAGTAAAAAGAGTGGGAGGAGAGAAATTGGAGGCACCTGTTGCAGATGGCCTTCTCAAGGAATTTAATTCTATTGTTGAAACTACTCCCTTCTGACCTTGTCAAAACCCCGTCAGATCCTGTTTTTAAGCACATAGCAGAAAGAATAGAATAGCCCTACCCCCAACCTAAAACCCTTGCAAGACTTCCTGCCTTTTCTTGTCTCGGGGCAAACTTGGGTACTCTCTTGCTGGAGAAGATTTCCATGAATAGACTGTGCCCCCTGAAGCCCAGCCAATGGGAAAAGGGGAAGGGGGTTTGGGAGGAGGAACCCTGGTTAGGATATAAATAAGCCTTGATTTCTGTAACCAACTTGTACCGGTACTCGTCCTCCCTGGCTGGTGCCATTAGGGCCACCAGGGTGTTACCCTTTCTCATGAGAAAGCAATAAACTCCTTTCTGCTTTCAAGGTAACTAAGTCTTTGTTTAGTGGTCTCTGTTCCACACAACTTTTCTAAGGTCACCCAGCTGGCTACAGAATCAGAGTCCAAGCCCAGATCTTCTCATTCTAAATCCAGCATCCTTTCCACTACACTGGTCATGAAAATCAGCTTTTGCCTAGCACAGGGGTGGGGAACTTGTGGCCTCAAGCCCACATGTGGCCCTCTAGGTCCTCAAATTCAGCTCTTTGACTGAATCCAAACCGGGTGAAGTCAAAGGATTGGATTTGGATTCAGTCAAAGGACCACATTTGAGGACCTAGAGGGCCACATGTGGCCTTGAGGCCACAGGTTCCCTACCCCATCCTAGGACAACTCTAGAAGTTAATTCGATAGGATTTGATTCTAACTTTTGAAACAGTGAAATGTTTTTCCAGATACTACTTTTCCAACAGTCTACTTTTCTACCTTGCATCATCTATCATACCATATCTCCAAGTCAATATTTCATAATTTGTGTTTAGTGGTAGGCTATTCCTATTAACAAAGATAGAGGTCCTTGATTTATTTTGGAAATACTGCTTATCAGCCAGAGATACTATCCACACTTGGCAACTTCATACTAATTACAGCTATTAAGTTTTCACGGCCCTATCAAAAAGAGCAGCTCGTTAACTTTAATCATTTTTGAAATGCAATGGAATGGATACATAGTGAAACTAGCAGGTGGCAGAGGGTCATAGCTGCAAAAATTAATTAACAAATGAGTGGAATTCTTTTTAAGTTAGGGTATATTTTTGTGCTATATTTGTGCTGCTCTGCTTTAGTAGAGCTCCTTCACCTAGGACAGGATGGGGAACCTGCAGCCTTAAAGCCCCTTGAGGCCCCTTGAGTCTTCAGGTTCCCCACCCCTGACCTAGGAGTTCTCTGGACCAATGAAATCACAAGAACAGTCACTGACCCTATCACTAGTAACTCAAAGGGATGAGTTGATCCAAGGTCAAGGAATCCTGGGTCTCAGTCTCTGGTCTAGGCAGAGTACTTATTTCATTAGTTTGGTTTTGTTTTGTTTTTTCTGAAATCTCCCTTACCAGATCTGTATATGGAATGCTTCTAGGCCTGCCTATTGCCATATTCAGCTGGTGCCCCAGTTCACATGACTGTAGACAGAAGCTGACATTTAAAAGCTTAACTAGAAACTCCGCTTTTATTGCAAACAAAAGTCTCTCTATTGTGCCTGGTGTTTTATTAGTTTTTCACAACCACTAAACTAGTAAGAACATACGGTACCGGTTTCTCTAGGTTTGTCAGTCTGTTCCACTTTTTCTTTAAAAAAAAAAAGCCCTTCTTGAATTAACACAAATATACAAAACTAACAGCTCCTCTCCAATAGATTATCAAAGGATATTATGAGTTTTCAAGAGAAGAATTGAAAACTAATAATAACCACATGAAAGACTGCTGTCACTAACAATAAGAGAAGTAGAAATTAAAAGATTTCAGAGGTTTCACCTTGCACCTAATATATTGGCAACGAAGATGAAAAACAGGAATAGTCCATATAAAAAGAGTTCTAGAAAAACAGGTATGTTAACATGCCATTGGTGAAGCTGTAAACTGGTTGAGATATTGCAGAAAACAACTTGAACGTACACCAAAAAAAAAAAAAAAAACTACTGTAAACCCTTTGACCCAAAAAGCCCACTTTTGGGCACATAGCCCAAAGAGATCAAAGACAGAAAGGTCTCATATATACCAAAGTATTCATTTTCGTGATAATGAAGAACTGGAAATAGGTAAGTTTCCATCAATTGTGGCATATAAATGTAATGAAATATTATTGCATTGAAAAAAACAATAAATACAAAGAATTCAGAAAAAAAACATGGAAAAGCTTACATGAACTGATTCAGGGTTAAGCAAACAAGAAGAAAAAAATCTAGAAAATATAATGACTACAACTATGTAAATTTAAAAAGAAAATTGGAATATTTTGTAATCAGAATAACCAATTGTGGCCCTGGGGAAGAAAAGTAGAAGAAATATACTTTCCTTTCTTTTTTGAGGAATAAGGCTTAGAAGATCTCTATCTATACAAATTCCTGGGCAGTGGCCATTGGTTTGACTAAATGGTCTGGGGCCTGGAAAACACAGGACTGATCAAACAAAGGCTCTCCGCTTTGGGGTCAGGACTAATGGAGGAATTTTGCCTCCCACTGCATATAATTGTTTATGGAGCATGTCAGTATGCCTTAGAGATATGTGCTAAAACAAACAAACAAACAAACAAAAACAACAACCCAGATTTGAGCTGTCACAAGAGCAGCAGAGATTGGGGAGTGGGTCCAATGTCAATTTGGACATCCAGGTGGTAATAGCATGCTGTGCCCAGCACAGGACCTCTCATTAAGGACAAGACAGCTTTTCCTGACCCAAATAGTCCTCAGTCTGTCCCCAAAATGGTGAAAGGAACTCCCCCACCTCAGGGCAAGAGAGTTGCCCCTACTCATGAACAGTTGCATCAAAATGCATCTGACAGCCTGTGTCAGGTGTCCTTCCTCCCAGAAGCCATATTTGTGATAAATCAATGCTACCCTGGAGAGGAGAAGGGCTTCTTTCTCCAGCAGTTTCTTGTATCCTATCCTGATAAGAATGGACTGTTATTGGACATAGGCCACTCCTCTCCAGCTACTCTTTATCTTTTCCCCAGCACAGAGCTGCTTTGGGTTCAAGGTCTTTGCCCCTCAGAGGGCTCCATGGAGAATCAGATGACCCCCCAACTGGCAGATTTCCTTTCCTTTAGGATGGTTAAGGGAACGCCTTCCCAGAAATAGGTTAGAGGACAAAAGGGCAGTATTGTTGGGAGTTGTCTTGCTTTCTAATAGCATGGGAGAGGTGAAACTGTTGCTGTTTAATTATGGTGGGTGTGTATTTACCTGGAAGAAAGGAGAGCCCTGAGTTGACTTAGTGGTAATCCTGAGTCACTGTATAAGGGTGAGGGAAAGTCTTTATTTAACTCCTATTTTAGTAACTATAGAAGAAAGAGAACAAAGATTTTATATTGTTCCCCTGATATAACTCTCAGGGAGAGGGAGGTTTTCACAGGTGGGCCAGGGAACACTGAAGGGTTGGTAGAACAATGAGAGACTCAGTAGCAACTTAGATCCTGGGAGAGGTTGTAAGCAAGAGGCTCATAATCTCTTAGTCACCTTACTACTTGTGATTGCCTCATTTTGTCCCAACATCAAATCTTAACTAAGAGGGCATTGGCTTTAGAGCTGAACCTACAACAATCCTCCAAACAGGCATGGCACCTGCACTTAAGGATTGCTCTTCAACAAGTTACTGCCATACCCCATTCAATAACCTCCAGCGATTCCCTATCTCCTCCAGAATAAAATACAAAATCCTTTGTTTGGTATTCAAAGTCCTTCACAACCTGGCCCCCTCCTACCTTTCCAGTCTTCTTACACTATACTCCCTGCCAAAGACACCAGCCCTCCTGATCTTCTTTAACAAGATAGTTTATCATCTCCAGACTCTGGGCATTTTCACTGGCTGTATCCCCAGCACTTAGAACAGTATGCGATATACAGTGGGTGTTTAATAGATACCTGCTTGCTTGATTGCACAGAGGAAATGCAACATGAGCATGGCACTAACCTCCATTTCTCTCTAGACTCCCCCCCAGCTTTCACTGCATAGTCCCTGAAAGCTACGAGCTGTATCTCTAGCTGCTGAATGTGCCAGCCCAATTTACTTACAGTCTGACTGTCCATTTTCTATAGCACAGTCAACAACAACCAAGCCAATGCTGGCCTTGGCTCTTTCTTTACCCTCCGGCACCGAAGGAGCTAATCTATCCCACTGAGAGGACTCCCTAAACACAATTGGGAGGGTTTTAGTGACAGAGGACCAGTCAGTATCCTGACATTCAATTAGGCTACCTTCCTCCTCCTCTGTATTTTCAGGCCTCTTCCCCTACCTCAACTATGATGTGAGCCATGAGAGCATCTCTCATTCCAACCTGCCAAGTCTGCACCAAATGTAGACACGGCTGTAAAGCCCCTCTTAGTTCAGGCTCAACATTGAGATGAAATGAAGCACTTGAAAGTTATTAAACATTTAATGGAGGAAATTTACTTTGCCCAACATAGCAAGGATATTAGCTTCTCTGGACTTGGCACCCCCTGTCTCCATCTGGAAACTCATCTGGTCACCAGGGTATAGGGACTTACATGGTCAAGGGCACCCCCCAAGTCTGAAGGGCAGTCACTACATGAGGTTGAGACCATTTATGCCCCTAGACCAGGAAGCTACATCAGGGAAACTGGGGTAAATCAGGTTGCATATCAGGATCAGGGAAGCTACATCAGGAAATGACTGGTCCTACCACTAGGGTGGAGCATTGGGCTCCAGGCATCCCATGCCTTTTACTGGCAAATTAACTCTAATAGCTGCAGTTGAGGTGTGATGGCAACAAAGTACATGGTCTGTAAAGGGGTCTGCCAGTGTAATTGATCCATTGGATGTTCAACCTTGGGCACTAGCAAATCTGTCCATAGGCTATTATATACAGATGTGTAGATGATGGCCAAGTTGAGCCTACTGAAAAATAATTCCCAGGGGATCTGGTATTGATTGAGCTGCTAAGTATTCTGGAGGTGCTCTAGATTCTTATGGTCATCATTGACAATGATAAGGGGCAACACTCCCTTACCTCAAATGTGACAATGATTGCAAGAAGCTCACTCCTTTGAGATTTTCTTTTATGTTCTGAAATAATTAGCTTGCAGAAGTAAACATTGTGCCAAAATAGGAGGAGGTTAGTGTAGCCTGTGAAAAGATGGCTCCCACAATGACAGTACATGTGATGGTCTCTACAATGAACTGTTCTTGTGGTTTCCTGAAATGAACCAGTTCTCCAGGTTGTAAACTTTTGTCTTTTGCTTCCAATAAGGCATGACATAAAAGCTATCAAGCATTTTAGCAGATCTATGAGGGCTGAGAGACAGTAACAGGAAAACAGTTATGTGCCCATGTTTAAGATGGTTCACAGCTGCCCACAGTTACTGATTTCCTCACAGGCTATACAAGAAAGGTTTGGATATTTTCTTTTTTTTTCTTTTTTCCTTTTTTTTTTAGGCAATTAGGGTTAAGCAACTTGCCCAGGATCACACAACTAGTAAGTGTCAAGTGTTTGGTCTGAGGCCATATTTGAATTCAGGTCCTCCTGACTTTAGGGCTGGTGCTCTATCCACTGCGCCACCTAGCTGCCCCCGGATATTTTCTAATGATGGTAAATAGTAGAATAGGCACCGGAGTATGGGGTACCTTTTGAGTGCCTAGAGAAAATGTAATTAGAATACTACATGAAAATGAGAGGCAGGAAAAGGATAACAGCAGAGAAGAAGTGAGTTGGTATAATCCTGTCATGAGAATGAGAGATACATTGGGGAACAACATGACTGTGTGAAAGCTATGAGTCAGGGTGAATAGTTTGTGGCTGAATCCCAGTGACAATCTCTGAAGGGGTAGGTTTGGCTCCATGATGAACCCTGATGTAAAGAACATGGTGGTGGTGAAGATAGAGTGACTCACAGAAGCTGTGCAAATAACCAGCAAGATTTAGTGTTAATGGGTTCCTAGTGCCTTTCTCATGAAGCAATTTTAGTTCTCTGGAGAAAGGGATAAAAGGATAGTGTCAGATGAGGCATATCTAAACACTATAGTTCTGGATCCTATGTAGTCTTTGAATGGGAAAACAGAACACCTAAGGGGTGAGGAATGGAGTATGATGAGTAGACCCAGTGTCAGAGCTTGAGTGAAATCTGTATGAATAGATTTTAATAGGCTTGCCACCATTTCCATAAAGATAGCTGCCCCCTCACTAGATATCTTAGAGGGACTGGCCAGGGTAGAAGGGAGCTGGAGAAACTGCTTCAGGGTTTCATCTGTTCATCTGGAAGTTTGTAGGACAGCAAACTTGCCTGGACAGATTAAACTTAGATGCCAACAGAAGAGTTGTGCAAAGGAAGCCTTATCCAAAGCTCATGTGATTAGGGACCACCTGGCATGGGCAGACACCCCAGTTTTGGCACTATAGGAAACATGAGGGCAATTCCCATGTGGACCCCAGGGTCTCCTGTCTGCTAGTGCTGGTCTTTAGAGGGAGACCAGCATGATGAAGATTGGCAGAAGGGCTTAAAACAAAGTTTGAAATCCCCAGGCCACACCCATTTGGGGCTTGTTTGAACCTCATTTTTTATGATTAGGGCACTTTAGGTAATTTGCTCTGTTTCAATTCTGACTTAGAGGAAGATTTCATTAACATCCTTCTTCCACACTGGAATCAAAGGAGTAGAACCAAAATGCCCCTTTATTATTTCCTTGTGACATCAAAAGTTAGATCTGTTCACTGGAAATGGTAAGGGCTCAAGATGATGATCACGGTTGGGAATGAATGATTCTGAAGCTTATTAGCCTCTTTCAAGGAGCTCAAGAAAATTTTATCTCTGAATCAAATCAAGGACCTTGGACAGGACCTCGGACAGGACCTCAGACAGGACCTCAGCACTAGGAATAATCTGAAGAAAGACTAGGATTGTGGCAGCAGTGTGTCAAAGGTTTTGAGGGTAAGTCTTCAAGGATAAAAACTGAAAGATAAAAGAATGAAGGCAAAAGAATCAAAGCAGAATAGGGAGAAGATACAATTTCACATTTATGGTAGAAGCAACAACCCAATCCCACTCTCCATTCAAGTTGGGCTGATGAGACTATCATCAGGAGAGTCTAGGCTGTCTCAGGGGACTAAAGATTTAGGTTACTGGCACCACTTCCTGGTCTCTTGAATACAAAGAAGCCGTAAGGACCTTCAGGTGTTCCCTGATTCTTGGCTGGTGGGTCACTATGTGCACCTCCAATAAGGGAGCTTCAATCAGCTGAATTAACTTGAGGTGCCCTCAGTGCCAAGTAGAATATCCTTCTGCTATGGCTAAATAAATCTTTTTGTTATTTGTTCTGAGGCCTGTTTAGTATCTTGTTTTGTTCTAATATCTTAACTACCAAGGGACTGGTGTCAGTCAATCCAGGGCTGACAGGGAGAGGCTGCAGAAAGAAGTGTAGGTGAAGAAAGGTTAAGAGCTACAAACAGCAGTAGCAGAAGAAAGAAGGGAACCACTAAGAAAATGCAGCAGCTAGGTGGCGCCGAGGAACCAGGCACTACTAAAACAACTCAACAACAAACATTTATAGGGCAGCCACATAGCACAGTGGATAGAGCATTGGGCTTAGAATCAGAAAAATTCATCTTCTTAAATTCAAATCCAGCCTCACACACTTACTAGCTGTGTGACCCTGGGCAAGTCACTTAACCCTGTTTGCCTCAGCTTCCTCATCTGTAAAGTGAACTGGAGAAGGAAATGGCAAACCACTCCAGCATCTCTACCAAGAAAAACCTAAATGAAGTCACAAAGAGTCAGACACGACTGAAATGACTCAAGAACAATAACCAAGAATATGCAAGAAACTGCCATTTACTACCTCTGTGATCTTGGACAAATCCCTTTGCCTTTATGGACCTTAGTTTCCTAATTTGTAAAGGAAAAGGATTGGAGTAGCTGGCCTCTAAGGGTCCTTCAGTCTCTGAACTGATTAACTTAATTTTGTTACTCTGTTTACTTAAATGCCTTTACCTTAAAATAATGTGTTCTCTAGTATGGTCTGAGCAAAAAGAAGGAAGAAAGGAAAGAAGCATTTATTAAGCACCTACTGTGTTCCAGGCACTATACTAAATACTTTACAAATATCTCCTTCGAGCCTCACAACAACCCTGGGGGGTAGGTGCTATGGAAATTGAGGCAAGCAAAGTTTCAATGACTTGCCCAGGGTCATACAGCTAGTATGTATCTGAAACTAGTTTGAACTCAGGTCTTCCTGACTCCAGGCCCCATGCTCTAAAACTAAATGTTGGCCTATGTGTACCTTTAACCTGAAAGCAGTTTTTAAGGGATCAGGACTACACATAGAAAAAAAAAAAAAAGACTATCTTTTTGCTATCAGAAGGATGTTTTACATTTCCTCATCAACTCATTCTAAGCTTATCTTCTCCTACCAGGTATATAGAAATGTCATACAATTGGTCAGCCTTCTAGTACAAATGGGGTCATAGATGTGGAGGTGGAGAGCTCTTAGAGGCCATCAAGTCTGACATAATTTTACAGATGAGTAAACTGAGGCAGAGAAAAATAAGCAACTTGCTCAGAATCACACAGCTAGTAAGTGTCTGAGGCAGTGGTTGAACCCAGGTTTTTCTGACTCCAGGCCCAATACTCTACTACACTATGTTGCATTCTTACCAGACAGGATTGAGCTTACTCTAGATACAGGTTGTCCTATTTTAAAATTACAACACCTCTTTTCACAAAACTAATGTTTTGAATCATATGTAAACAGAACATAAAGGTTATAAAATGATTTCTCTAGACAGTTATTCCTTCTACATCACAGGGGGTTGGGGGGTTGGCACCCCTACAATCTGCAAAATCCAATGTAAAAAATTTTGGCCCTCCTTTTGTAACGAAGAAGAAGTATGAATCCTTTCTCTTTCTTTTATGGGGTGTTTACATACCTGATTGTAAAATGTGGGTTGACATTATATAATACTATACATATATTTTATGCATTTCTGAGTTTCTAAACCTTTTCTGTGTTGTCTGCTGGCATTCAAGCCCGGTACTCTATCCACAGCTTCCACAAAACTCCCAAAAAATTCCCATTTAATTTTTTTTATGCTGACCTGCCATATATCACCAAGCTATATAGGGAAAGTCGCAATGTGGAAGGGATATCCATAGTGCCTAATGTTTAAGGACAGAATTCTAGACAACCTGATGATCAGGAAAAGGAATTACTCGAAAAACATGAAAATTTAAATAAGAGTAAAATCAGTCCAGGGGAATTAGGTGGCACAGTGTGATAGAGTACTGGGCCTGGAGCCAAGGCATCTGCTGAGTTCAAATCCGGCCTCAGGCACTTACTAGCTATGTGACTGTGGGCAAGTCACTTAACCCTGTTTGCCTCAGTTTCCTCATCTGTAAAATGAGCTGGAGAAGGAAATGGCAAACCATTCCAGTATCTTTGCCAAGAAAACCCCAAGTGGGATCATGAAGAGTTGGACATGACTAAACAACAGTAACAAAACCAGTCCATATTCTATCTGCTGATAATGTTTCATTTAGAATAAAAATGAAGTGGAGAGAAACTTTTTTTCATTCCCAAGTACTGAATCCTTTTTTAAAAAATATATTTTATATTGTGTTTAGATGGAACAAAACATTTCCCTCACCTCTAACTATAATTTAAAGGAGGTTAAGTTTTGAGAGCAAATAGTAGTTAACAATCTATCCATTAACAGAGCAGGGACTGTTGAAATTTTTTCTTCACCAGTTAACAGGCATTTATTAAATTCTTGTTGGGCATACAAGAACAAGACAGCCCAAGCCCTCAAAGAACTTGCATAATAAAACGACTAGACAACAATCCCATATATCAGTACATACAAAACAGATACAGGGAAATCGTGGAGGGGCTGGCACGACCAGGAAAGGCATCACACAGAAAGCGGCCCTTGAACTTACTTAATCTTAAGGAAAACCAGGAATTTCCAAGAAGGAAAGGGAAGGAGGGAGCATGTTCCTGGCCTGCCACTACAAAGGCAATTTTAGGAAAGGGTCCCCTACAATGAACCATTCTATTTTATTCCAATAAATTCTGAATAAAAGAAAAAAACATCTTTCACAAAGGATACATTTCTATGTTTCCCTTTCCTTCCTATATTTGTCTCCTTTTCATCTCTGGTCACAGAAGAGCAGGTGGTGAACTACTCCAGAGGGTAGCTGGTCATTTCTCTTGTGGCCTGCTGGCACACACTTCTGTGCTGTTGATCTGCAGGGCCTCCTGTCTGGGTGAACTCTGTCTAGTGGCCTTAAACTGTGGGAATTTTCCTGGATTGCTTTGCACAGAAGAGAGAGGGAATGAAGGATGTTTCATAGTTGGGCTATATCTGACTTAGAATTGATGGTCAGAGGGAAAGGTATTTTCCATTGCTGCAGCTGCTGAAGTGTTTGACCGAAGTGTCTCTCCCCTGGCCAGAAAAAGAAATGAAAATGCAATAAGCCTTAACATATCTTCAACATGAAATGTGTTCTCTGAACATTTCCAAAATGTATTTTTAAATGCCCAGCACCTTGTTTAGAAGACAGTTTTCTGTTGCCAGCTCTACAGAAGTCTAACAAAACCAACAGTTTGGCATTCATCCTGCCCTGGCATAGCCTGAGGTTTGTAACCTCCCAGTTCTGCCTGAAATAAGAATGTGGACACTGTGCAAAATATTCTGTTTACCTTTGATACTGTCTTTGATGAATTCTGGATTCTCCTGGATTCTCCTCCTTCACACTTACAAGAGTAGAAGGGGTAAGGGAGTGCAGAGAAAGTCACAAGTTGCTGACCATCCAGACCCCAGCTCCATTTCCTGGAGCCTAACTCTGGTGAGGAAAACATGTGTACAAAGTTTTCAAAATCTGAAATATAAACTATCAACAATCATCTAAAAAAAGTTCAAAATCCCTAATAAGCAGACCAATGCAAATTGAAACAATTCCAAGAGATCACCTCATACCCATCAAATTTGTAAGATGATAAAAACTCATCATTGGCAAGGCTTTGAATGAATTGATAAATGAATGAAAAAAAATTTGTTAAGTATTTACTCTGTCCCAGGCACTGGAGATACAAGAACAAATAAGCAAGACAGTCCCTGCTCTCAAGGAGCTTATTGTAATAAGGGAAGATAACATATATAGAGGAGAAGTGGTCAGGGAAGAGTGTTTTGGACAGAGAAGTCAGAGAGAATGGTGATTGGAATAACCGGGTAATTGAATGGGATGACCTTACCAGGAATAGTAGTTTTGATTCGATTTTTGTTCAAAGACCCAGATACAGAAAATGATATGGAGATTAATGGGAATTAGCATGGTAGGCCTGAGACTGGACAAGATAAGGTAAAACACTCACCAATCAGATCCCAAGGTCACAGGAGTGTGACCTTTACTTCTGAAGGCAGGCAGAAGCAGGAAAGCAAGGGGCCTAGCATGCAGATGGCTCAGAAGTGGGATGAGGGGCCTGAAACTGGTCAAATGAATGAAATGCTTTGGGAAAGGATGCCTACTAATTCATTGCTGGTATAACTGTGAATTGATTCAATAATTCTAGGAAATAACTTGGAATTATGCAAAAAAAAAAAAGCGAAATTGTTTTCAAAGCTTTGACTCAGAAATCCCATTACTAGGACTATACCCCAAGAAGGCTGAATAACTAACATTATTGTTAATACGGAAAAAAAAAACAAACTACATTTGCATAAATCTAGGTCTTCCCAATCAATGATGGGTTGAGTTCAGTGCATAAAAGTACAGAAAAGCTCTTTAAATGACATGATGCTTCTGTCCCTTCTGTTTCATGTTTTAGGCCAATCCAGAGATATTTCTTTCTTTCTCTTCCTCTCAATTACCTTTTTGTTTAATTCTGTTTGAGTAATGAGCCTTTATAAACTTCCTAAATATAGTCGAAATACAGCATCTGCTTATTCAAAATGATTCTATCTTATTAAAGATAGGTACAAAGGATTCTTTAGGATGGTTGTTAAAATTATTTTAAGATATCAGTGTAGCACAGTTTCTGTTTCTAACCATATCTAGGAAAAATGAAATTCTGACAAGATAAACACAAATGACTCCAGTGGGGAATAAGAGATAGTTAGCTGTCTAAAGAAACCTATATGGATGTATATGGAGATCATTGACCAGTTGAGACTTTAAAAATAGATGTATAAAAAATGGAAAGAAGATAAACTAGGATGATGGCCAAAGATTGGCACAGTACTGTAAGAATATCAGGAATGTTAAAGGCTGGAATGAACTGTGACTGGCTAAGAACATTAAGGACAACAGAAATAGTGTGTCTTGTATATATCTATTTACATGTTGTGGCCTTCATTAGAATATGAGCTCCTTAGGGCAAGAACTGTTTTTGCTTTTCTTTCTATCCCCAGTACTTAAGATAGTAGGTACCTGGAGCATAGTAAATGCTTAATTCTTGTTGGTTGATTGATTGATAACACCTCTGTAGATAATGATGCTATCCAAACACAGACTAGCTAAATGGAAGTATTTGTCATGCACCAGGTGAGAGACTCTTTTAGGAAAGAAAATGCAGAAAAACTCAAGTAGGAGGAGAGAGGAGAAAAGAGTATCCCAAGTCCCTAGTTGCTGAGAAGTATCTCTCTCCAGAGCTGGGCTTTCTGGGACCCCATTCAGACCTCACTGGAGAGCAAAATCTGGGTTTCTGTCATCATCTGGTTTCTGTACCAAGAAATCCATGGCATCCAAAGCTGCTCCTGTGGACACTGCCTTAAACTCCTACCTGCTGTGCTGCTGAATCAGTCTACAGAGCTGGTTCCCTCCCTGAGCAGGAGGAGTCAGAGGACCTGTTTAGGAAATGGGTGATTAGAGTGCTTTCTGCTTGATCAAACCTTCTGTTATATAAAACATCTTGCATTCTATTTTAAATAAATGTCCCCTTTACCTGGGACAGAAAATGGGGGCACATGAGCTATGGTTTTTAAATAGATGATAAATTCAAACCTGAATGTGGTTTGGGATGATATCTACAAAAATGTTGGAGCAACATTATTTGCAGTAACAAAAAGCTGGGCACAAAATGTGCCAACCAATTGGAGAATGGTTGAAGAAACCCTATTGTATGAATCTAATGCAATATTCTTATGCTACAAGGAAAGATAAATGTAACAAATTCAGAGAAACATGGGAAGATTTGTATGAAGTCACATAAAATAAAGAAAGCAGAACCAAAAGGACAATATACACGATGACTATCATAATGCAAATGAAGACAACCAATACAACTGGGATTGAGTACATTGGTACCATAAGTAGTAATTACAAAAAGTACAATTAGTACCATTAGCACCAAAGATAAAGCACAAATGTCTCCTTTCTACTAACAATAAAATACAAAAGAGAAAAGTGGCATTCTGTTTAGTGTAACCATTACTAAGCCCCACTAAGTACCAGGCACTGCCCTAGATACTGAAGATACAAATATAAGATGGAAACAGTCTCTGCCCAGGAGGAGACTACATTCTAGTGAGGGGAAACAATAAATATACTGATAAATAAATATGAGATGTAGAAAAGTAAAGAAACCTGGGAAGTCTTCTATGAACTGAGAGAGAGTAAAGTGAACAGAACTAGAACAATTTATACATAATAACAACACTGTAAAAATCAAACAATTTAAAAGACTTTAGAACTCTGATCACTGCAATGAACAACCATAATAATTCTAGAAGACTGATGATAAAGCATGTTACACACCTCCCAACAGAGAAGTGGTAAGACTCAGGTGCAGAATGAAACATATGTATTCTTGGAAACGGCCAATAAAGGATTTGTTTTGTTTGACAATGCTTATTTGTGACAAAAGTTTTTTTTCTTTATCTTTTTTCAGTGGTAGAGGTGGGAAGGAGAGAAAATTGATTTTTGTTCTTTGAAAAAAATTTAATTAAAAAAATTAGGGACAAAGTAAGGGAGGAAGGAAGAACACTAAATACTGAGGAAATTAGAAAAGGCCTCTTGTAGGGGGTAGCACTTGAATTCAACCTTAAAGAGATTGAGGGATTCTAAGAGGCACTAGATATTATATCATATTATTTTATATTATATTACATTGTATTGTATTGTATTATATTATATTATATTGTTACATTATGTTATATTATATTACATTATATTATATTAGTAATGTTATGTCATGCCATGCTATGTCATATCATGTTATGTCATATTATTTTATACTATATCATATTATATTTTATATATAAAACATTTCAGGCATGGGACCCAACCTATACAAAGGCAAAGAGATGGGAGATAGGATAGCTACCATTAGCCCACAGTATTGGGCAGTTTTGTTTAACTATTTTAAGGGACTTTGTTGGATTTTTGTAGGGAAGTGTCTATCATGTCAAAACAAAATATATAAATTAAGCATATATGTATATGTGTGTATATATGTATGTGTTGCCCCTGTAAGTTATGTGTGTTAACATGGATTTGTCTAGATGGGGCTTACAGGAAGGCATGAACAGAGATCTCTTGTGTTAAAAGGAAAATTCTTTTTTTTGGGCTTTCACTCTGATTAATGAGGCAAAACTCAGGACAAAGAGAATTAAAAGGATTTTATTATAAGTACATCAAGGTAGCAACATGTTAACAGGCTGATCACTGAAGATCAGCAATTGCCTCAAGGCAGGGACAGCTTTCATAAGTAATTTTAAGACAATCCAGATAGGTGTACCTCAGCAGAAGAGATTGGGACCTTGCATCTCAGGTTTTCTCCAAGGTAGCAAGAACATGACAATTTACAGGGAGGAATATGTGACAAAGGGCAGGTATTACAAAAAGCTGCAGACTAAGTGTCTCCTTCCCCAGCAGAGACTCCCCCAACATTGGTTGATAAGCAGGGCTGGAACAATGGATAACTGAGTCAACATAACTTTCAACACTAGAGTCTTCTTCAACAGAGACTTTGATTCCTGCTAGGAGAGAAGCAGGAGATTGGTGCCAGAAGCTGGCTACTTTGCTCTCCTCACAGAGAGGGAGTATGGGCTATAATTATATCCCTCCGCCCCTTTAAATATTGTTAGTCTTGGGGAAATAACTCTTAGGTTCAAGCTGAGTTCCTGTAGGATATGCTGTCAGATGTGATCAAAGTGTCAAATGGTTTTCCTTCACTGAAAAAAAAATCTTTGTTACAAGGGAAGACTTGCTGGCTAGGGAAGGGGATGTATATTTGGAAATGGATGTGACATAAAAACAAAAGTCATCGATAAAATTTGTAAAATGATGTAAGATGAAGCTACAATTTGGAGGGTGATTTCTAGGTTGCCTGAAGGACAATAGGAAGAAAACCTTGAGACAGCACTACAGAACAGTGATGTTAGCACTGGATTTGGAGTGAAAAAACCTGGGTTCAAATCCTGCTCTGTCACTACCAATATGATTTTGGATACTCAAGCAATAAGCATTTATTATCTTGTGTTAGATACTGGAGGTACAAAGACAAAAACAAAACAGTCCTTTCCCTCAAGGGGACCACATTCTACTGGGTAGGTCTCTCTGAGTTTCAGTTTCCTCATCTACAAAATGAAGGAGTTGTAGTAGATTGTCTCTAAGGTACTTTCTAGCTCCAAAATCTTAAATTTCCTCTAGCTTCTGTGTTACTAAACACTATGAAAACCTCCCAAACTCATCACATTTAGGGACTTTTCTTTCCCAAGAGATCACCAGCAACAGCACCTGACAAAATCACATCTCTACAATAAACCTCTTCTTGACCATCCAATTTAATTTGTCCTATGAAAGAGAAAGAGAGGAAAGGAGAGAAAGGAGTGACATGGACTTCTCTCCATCTGCCAGAAAGATATCAAAACTCAACATAGAATCCATGCCCCTCTGTTGTTTGATGGAGCTCTTAAGCAACCATCTCTCTTTGTTGCATCAAACACTGAAAGCAGCCTGTGAAATAAAAGACCTTCAAACTGTTATGGCCTCAGTAATTACTGACCCTATTCCATCTAGCAGCTTTCATCTTCATGGTGCTTCACAGGTGATAATTAGTCCCATAAGCATTTAACTCTCAAGAGTTACATGCCTCCACCTCCATAGTTGCTAGTCAAATTCACCAAGCAGATCTTAAAAGGAAGGGCACCAAGACAACATTCAGGTAATTACAAGAGAAAACCTTGTCCCTAAGAAGTCCTTTAGGCAAGTAAAGGCCTCATCATCTACCTAACTTTCTTAGGAAATGTGACTAGAATTATGAAATATGAGAAGGCTGGTG
The DNA here is from genome assembly GCF_900497805.2 of Vombatus ursinus. Lineage (NCBI taxonomy): Eukaryota > Metazoa > Chordata > Mammalia > Diprotodontia > Vombatidae > Vombatus > Vombatus ursinus. The sequence continues at coordinate 45,917,341 of NW_020954557.1, read as the reverse complement.
TTATCCACCTATTGAAAAAAAAATAACCATTGAATTTGGAGTCAGGAGGCTTGGATTTGGATCTCAGCTCCAACACTTACTTAGCCATATGACTTTACATCTCTGTTAAGTCTCCTCCTATGTAAAGCGAGGATAATAAATAGCACAGTATTGTGTAAATGCTTGTGGATTTGTTAACAGACAGCTAGAATTCAAATCCTACAGCAACCACTTATTATTCTAAGGCCTTGGGTAAATCATTCAGGGATTTTAAAGTCTCAATTTCCTCATCTGTAAAGTGGAGATAATAATATATGCAGTGCCTACCCCATAGGCTGTTGTGATGAAAGTACTTTTCAGGCTTTAAAGTCTTATATGAATGTGAGTTACTATCAATTATAGGATGACAGAGCTGATGAGACTGCTCAAGGGCACACAATATTATGTTTGGGATACATGGGTCTGTTTCTGTTTCATATGTTGAGGGTACTAGGGGAAGGGACAATTATGTAGCATTTTATCGCTTTTGATTTCTTACAGTTGTGTTTGGCAGTGATTTCTAGAATGAATTTATTTAGCCCATTCTAATATTTTACATTAACGTAAGACTTATATAAAGACCTACTTGCCCTTTTCCTGTTTACTGATTGTTGCTGTTCAGTTGGTTTCAGTTGTGTTCCACAACTCTTCATGACCCCATTTGGAGTTTTCTTGGCAAAGATACCAGAGTGTATTTGTGGCTGGTGAAAGATGAAATGATATCAATTTATTAAGCATTGCATGGCAATTGCCCAACAAACTGGGACCAGACCTCCTCAACTTAGGCCTGGACCTCCAAATACAGGGGGAGACAGATTTTCTTTACGTTAAAAACAATTAATAAAATAAGGTCAATTAATTAAAAAGAAGTACTTAATCAGGATACAGCATTAGGTAATCTGATTTCTAATTGGAGGAAAGATTAGTGACTTTCCAAGTTGGGAATGGGAGAGTGAACAGGTACAATTTCCTGAAATCAGGAAAGGAGGTGTCCCACTTTCCCCAAGTGTTCTGTATATTATCAAAGGAACATGGAAACAATAACTGATTGATCAGTATGTCACCAGTTTTCAGATAAGACATATGGGTTGGTTGAGATGTACAATTGTGAGAAAACTCCTTGCATCACTCTTTAGATCTGACAGTTTCTTGAGAATAGCCTTCCCCAACAGAATATTACTGCCTGTTGCCTGGAAAAGGTTTTTGTTTCCCCCTTAATTTATTTGTCTGAAGAAGAATAGTATTTGACTTGTCCCAATGCAAGTGAAGGTACAATCTATTAAGATGCCCAAGAAAATGGGGCTTTTCTAATATTCCATTTCTAGAATTCAGTAAAAAATAAAGTTCCCAAAGGCTGCACAAAAGAAATCCCAACCATGTGCCACCTTCTAAAAACCAATGATTCTCTTACAAATCAAATTTTAAGCAGATGATAGTTGGTTCATAAACTTTTTTTCCCAATAAAAGAGAAGCAGATATTGACTTAGGATCTTCCAATGCTCAAAAACTTAGAAGGATACCAAAGAAGATGAAGTGAAGGGTTGTAAAGTATAGCCCCAAAGGATGGTCCTGCCAGGCCCATGAAAATCACGGAGTCCTGCCTGTTCTAGAATGATCAGTCAAATGTCTGTCATATGACTATAAGGGGCTGGGAAATAGGAGTCCCATATTCTGTTTGTGCCCTTAGAAGCTGTTTATGTTGGGACATAGATGGGGAGGCCCTATTGCTAAGACTTGTTTGAGCTTTGTACCCCCGGAATAGGAGTCCCTCTGCAGAGAGAGGGACCTCACTCAAATACAATAACATTCCAATCCAATCGTCCCTGGGACCTGCTTCCTTTCCACCACTTGCCATTTGGCACTGACACACTGAAATGCAAATAAATGTAATAAGTATGTTTGTGTTAGACCATGCACTGAGTGTGTGACAAGTGAAATCTGAAATAACTAAGGAAACAAAGGTTTGAGCCTCCAAACATATTGGTTTATTAAGCATTACGTGCCAATTGCATAACAAATTGGGACCAGGCCTCTTCAGCTTGGCAATGGACCCTGAATACAGGGGGAAGACAGATTTTTATGCATTGTTGTTGTCGTTCAGTTGTTTCAGTAGTGTCTGACTCTTGGTGACCCATTTGGGGTTTTCTTGGCAAGGATACTGGAGTGGTTTGCCATTCCTTTCTCCAGCTCATTTTACAGATGGGGAAACTGAGGTAAACAGGGTGAAGTGACTTGCCCAGGGTCACACAGCTAGTAAGTGTCTGAGGCCCAATTTGAACTTAGGAAGATGAGTATGCCCGACTTCAAGCCTGGCATTCTATCCCTGGGCCACTTAATGCCTTTAATGCATTAAAAGAAAACAATTAACAGGATATAAGCCAGGATACAAGATTAGATAATCTGATTTCAAATTGGAGAAAATTTTGGAGCTTTCTGAGTTGACAGGGGAGAGGGAACAGATGCAATTCTCTGAAATTAGTAAAAGAAGAAAACAGTAGCAGATTGACTAGTGTGAGGCTAGTTTTCAGAAAAGATACATGAGTTGCTTGAGATGTATCATTGTGAGAAAATTTGCATCAATCTTCATATCTGATTGAGTTTCTTGTCAACATAACCTAGATCCTAAATTAAGGGTCTCTAAGCATCAGGTGGGACAGCTAGGTAGCACAGTGGATACAGTGCTGGACCTGGATTCAGGAAGACCTGAGTTCAAATCCAGTCTCAGACACTTAGTAGCTGGGTGACCTGGCGCAAGTCACTTAATCCTGTTTGCCTCAGCTTCCTTATCTCTAAAATGAGGTGGAGAAACAAACGGCAAACCACTCCAGTATCTCTGCCAAGAAAACCCCAAATGGGGTCATGAGAAGTCGGACATTACTAAAACAACTGAACAACAAGCTGCAGGTAGAGGTAGTCCAGCTTCCCAGCCACGCTGGGCTGGATTCAAACAATGCAATAAAGTTTTCACACAATTGCCATAATTAAAGTTTTCTCAGAAGACAGAAATTGGACTAGACCCACAATTGAATAGAAAGGGAACTGAGCTAGTTCCAGAATTGAGTCACAAGATGGACTCAATTCCATCAGTGTGGTTCACTCAATTCCTACAACTCCCTCAGGCAGACCTCTCTTCTTTGTCAGGAAGACTGAAGCCCCCAGCAGCAAGGAGTAACTATGATCTGAATTAAGTTGGAACATGAAGGAGTGGCTGCAGAAGTCTCTTGTCTCCCTAGGACTTACTCTTCCTGACATCTTTTTCCAAAGTCCCTACAAAAGAAAGCTTGAAGCTTTTTAAGACGGTGAAATAATTATGGAATTTTTACAAAATACACGGCCAAAAGGCTCCACAAAAGGCAGAATCCACCAAACCAATGCCTCTTTCATAAAAACATTCCGGATGACCTTGAACTACTTATATAAGGAATGTTATTCAAGTCCACTCCTCTGTAATTGCTTTGCTATTAGCAAGGAAGACTTCTTTCCCCTGTTACCCACTAAGGGCTGTATGGTCATTTAAAAAACAACAACAACAACAACAACATAAAAGAACGATGCCCCACTGGTAGCTGTGGATGCCATGAATGTGATTGCCAAAGTCAGTGTTTTATAAACATGTGAGAATGCAGCTGTGGCAGTGAGTGCTGTTCTCCTCAGTTAACAAGACATCATTCAGAGCTGAAACAGACCTTTTCACAACTGGGGCTTTTTACATGAAGGCAACTCATCCATATAACTGCTTTCTCCCTAAGAAATTAATATGTAAATATGTCTATATCTACATATATCAGTCTTGTTCTTTATATATTAAACTATTTGCTTTTATTGATGATTATTAGAGTTAAAATAATAATAAATTAAAAATAATAAATAAATAAAGAACAGAATATGATAAAGAAGAGCAGCAAAACTTACTCAGGAAGCCTAAACCCATGATGCCATGATGAGAGAAAATCTTACCAAACAGGCCCTCTTTTGATAGTGAAAAAATATTGCTTACTAATAGGAGAAGGGATATTAGATATTAATTAATTTAGACAACGGATATGTGACTAAGGAAACAACCATGTAAAACCCTTACCATATGACTGGTACCATGCTAGATGCTGAGTAGTAATACATAGATGATAATGGCACAATTCCCTGCCCTCAAGGATTTAGTTTAGTAAAAAGGAGGGATATGTATATAAATAATTATATATATTAGAATGATAAAAGGCCATTTAGGAAGGATATTGATAAGCTGAAAAACATCCAAAAGAGGGTGACCAAGATGGTCAAGAGCCTTGAGGCCATGCTATGTAAATATAGCTAAAGCACGTGGAGGTGTTTAGCCTGAAGTAGATGAAATTTATGGGGGACACGACAGCTTTGTTCAAGAATTTGAAAGTCTGTGATGTGGAAGAGGAAATCAGACTAGTTCAGTTTGGCCCCAAAGAACAAAGCTGTGAGCAATGGATAGAAATTGTAATGAAGAAAGTTTGAGCCAGGTGTGAAGAAGAATTTCCCATCAACTGGAATTAATTACCCCAGTGTACAGTGAACTTCCAAAGGAGACAGTTGATTTCTTCTTATTGGAGCTCTTCAAGAAATTGCTAGATGACCACTTGTCAGGGGAAAAGCTTTAGATAGATAGAGGAAAGCCTTACTCAAGAATAGGTTGACGAGATGACCCTTGAGGTCCCTTTCAGTTCCAAAATTCTGTGATTCTGTGACAACACAATCAACAACTGAGTCAACAGCATGATATGGCAGGCAAAAAACTAATGTGATCTAATTCTTCATGAAGGAAGGTAGTTGACAGTTATGTTATACTTTGCCTTGGTCATACTAAATCCAGAATATTGTCTTGAGTTCTGGACACCACATTCTAGAGAGAACACTTATAAACTGGAGAGTTCCAGAGAAGGGCAACCAGAATGGTAAAAGTCCTCTGGTTGAAAAAACTAGGGATGCTTATCTTGAATGAGAGGACTTAGTAGGGATGTAATATCTGCCTTCAATTTAGAACTCCAGTTTTCTTATACTTTACTCCCCTCTATGTATTCTTGGATCCAGTGACTCAGGCCTTCTTGCTATCCCTCCCAAATGACAATCTATCTTCTGACTGTTTATTTTCACTGACAGTCTTCCATGCCTGGAACTCTCTCCCTCATCATCTCTGCCTTCTGGCTTCCCTGGCTTCCTTCAGGTCTCAACAAAAATTCCATGTGCAAAAAACCTTTCCCAGTAATCTTTAATGTTAATATCTTCCCTCCAAGATTATCTCCAACCTGTCCAGTATTTATCTTGTTTTTGCATAGTTGTTTGCGTATTGTCTCCACCCATTAGAGTGAGAGCTCCTTGAGGGCAGAGGCTGTTTTTGCCTTTCTTTGTAGCCTCACTATTTCACATAGTGCCTGTCACTGAGTAGTCACTGAGTAAATGTATGTTGTCTTGACTTCAAGTCTTTCAAAAACTATCATGTATAAGAAAGATTAGACTAATTTTGCATAGCCCAGAAAGGCAAAATTAGGAATACCACGTGAAGTCTTGTTTATCCCTTGCATATTTACCATTTCAGAACATACTAATTTGATTTTTCAATCTATGAAAATATCCTAGTAAACCTACTTTTCTATATTGTTGCAAAGTATCAAATTCTCTACAGCAGGTTCCAGCCCCAATTGCAACTTTTCTGGGCAATAGCCTCCCATGTGTTGATTTAACAGCAAACATCCAACACTTAGGATTATAGCTGGAAAGGACCTCATAGGCCAACTAGTTCATTTTACAGATGAGGAAACTGAAGCCTAGGAGGTAATAACTTAGGCACTGTCACAGGCACTGTCAAAGACAGGATTTGAATCCAAGATCTCCAATCATTGCTTTTTCCATTATGCCAAGTTGTGATATATTAAACTCCACGATATTTCATTCCTTCATAATGACTTTTCAAATATCCTTGAAATGCTCTCTCTGTCCTTTCTTTCAGCCCCTCCCTAAACAAGCTAGGAAAATTGAACTGGCTCCCACAGTTTAAAGCAGTGATTCCTACAATATCTTTTTTTGGGGGGGGGGTCTGGCAAACACTTAACTGACTGCGAAACAAAGAAAACAAACAAATAAAAATCCAACCATATCTGCCACTTATCTCACCCAGTTGTAAAATAACAACAAAAGTTGTTTTTAATGAGATGAGTGATATGTTGTCATCAAAAATGTACAATATCAAATTGTAATGTTAAAAATGTAAGATCTGAGATCATAAACTACAATGTAATCTGCCTAATGGAATCTTGATTTGATAATCTAGTAACAGGTAGAACAGGTTCATAACCTGAGGTCCATGAACTTAAAAAAAAAGATATTTTTATTGTATTTCAATGTAACTTATTTTCTTTTTAATCTTAGGTACTTTATTTTATGCAATTAAGAACATTATTCTAAATTTTTTACTTTATTTTTCTTGCTTTTTGCAACATGGCTAATATGGAAAAATGTTTTGCATGATCTCACATTTATAATCGATAAAATATTGCTTGCTTTCTCAATGAGTGGGGAAAGACTGAAAGAAGGGAGAGAATTTGGTACTCAAAATTTTATTTTAAATGTTAAAAGTAAATAATTTTTTTAAAAAGAAAAAAAAAAACCCTTGGGAAGAGGTACATCAGTTTCACAAGAACTTGAACTAAAGGAATTCCCCAAGCAAGAACTATATATATATATACACACACACATATATATGTATGTATGTATGTGTGTATATATATATATATATATATATATAAATCATCTGGAGTAAGGCAAATGTCACCATCATTTCCAATTTCAATGTTTCCCACTCAAACCCTTGCTTTCAGTATTTTGGTTTGAAGTGGGAGGAAGAGGTTGGGAGCAGAAGGCGGCCCTTTGGGAAGGGGAGAAGCTTGAATAAAGCCTGACCAGATAAAGGATTGGAAAGTATACAGATTAGGAGACCCTTTGCCTCCTAAGGTGGTAGGCACACTGTTTGCTTCTACATGGCCAGAACCACTAAGCCAGTTCAGGGATCCTTCCTTGACAGCTGTGAGAGCCAATGGAATGGAAGACTTTTTGACCAATACTGACCAATCCCCAGAGAAGGGAGGAGTGCTTGCTGATGCTGCCCCCCTCCCAACACACACAATGAGGGGATAAGGAAGAGGAGAGGATAATTTGCTATTTCCCAAAGCCTCTACAAAAGGAACAAACTCTAAGGTCAGAAGTGTGCAGAGGCAATATTCCCTACAAGAGGGTCCACCCAAGTAGTTAAATCCAAGGCAGAACTTTAAAGCCAAGGAATCTAGGAGTTTAAATGGACGATGAAGGGGGCATCTTTTTCTCTGACTACAGCCACTAGGGGATGCTGCAGTGCAAAAAAAAAAAATCTTTGGCTGAGGTGAGAATTCGACTTGCTAACCTTGTCCTACTGGGGCCACCGTAGGAACCCTTACTAGGAAATGAACGGTGGCTCTGAGATCTCGCGAGGAGAGCAGAGCGTTCGAGCCCATCATTTTCCACATCACCGCAGCTTCGCTTCCCCGGCTTCCTCAAATATACACCTTTTCCTTCTCCACAACACCTCCACTTCCTCCATCCCTCCGGCGCCCGGGAGGTGGCGCTATCCCCGGCGCCGCCGCTGCCACCACCGCCACTGCTACCAGCCCCGCAGTGATTTCCCGTCGGGCAGTGCGGCGCCGGCCTACGGAGCCTGCGAGTGCCACGTCCCTAAGTGAGGCCCGGGCCTTGCGCGAGGCCAGGGGGCGGGGAGCTGCGCGGAGAAGGGGCCAGTGACCCTCGTCCTGCGCCTGCCGCCGCCATGGGCTCCTCGCAGAGCGTCGAGATCCCCGGCGGAGGCACCGAAGGCTACCACGTCCTGCGGGTAAGGCTGCGGCCCGGGGACCGGCGCGAGGCGTGCGGTCAGGGTCGGTGTCTGGTCGGGGTGTGCAGAGCGGGCAGCGAGCGCAGACACACCCACCCCTCCCGGGGGACCACGGGTGCGAGGAGGCGGCGGCCCCCGGTCCGGCTGCCCGGAGGAGAGCCGGCTCCCCGCCTCCCGCATCCGGGGTCGAGGCTGGCGGGGAGGCAGCCCCGCACACCCCGGGACGCCGGGGGCGGGGGTCGGGCTCCCGCTCATGGCCGAAGGCTGCGTCCCTCCGGCCCCTCGGGTTTCCAGGGAGGTTGTGTGGGCAGAGTGTGCGGAGGGCTCTGCGGGGGGCGGTGGCGCCGGCGTGGGAGCCTTTCGAGTAATAGCCTCCAGCCCCACTCGCCCCGGGTGGGGGTGACTTGGTCGGGTTGTCACCTCCTGGCCCCGAGGAAAGAAAGGCCGGCGTCTGCTCACTGGCATCCAGGATGCTAAAGGAAAGCAAGATGGCACGGCATAGGTTTGCCTGGTGAACGTGCGCTTTCAACCCACAAACTTCTCTCTCCTATTCTATTCCCAGAATGTTAGTCTGTTTGGTTTTTTAAAGGCTTTCGTAACATGCCCCCCCCACCCCCGCCCCCTTTCCAAACTTCTTGCACCTTACTCCTTTCCCCCATTTGGCTTTTACAGCCCTTCATGTCATGTTGCCCCCTCTTCCCAGTCTTCTTACACCTTACTTCTCTCCTCCATGCTCTGCACCCTGCTCTTCCTCACATTCGACTTGCAACTCCGTGCTTTTCTCTGTCCCCCGTGTCCTTCCACGTCTCTGCTTTTTACTTTCCTTGGCTTCCCTCAAGTGTCAGCCAAAGTCCTACCTTTTGTAAGAAGCCTTTCCCAGTACTCCTTAATTTTAGTGCCTTCCCCCAGAGACTATGTCCCTAATTTATTCTGTATATATACATCTTGTTTGTATACAGTTGTTTGCATGTTATCTTGCCCGTTAGACTTGAGAGCAGGGAATTATTTTTGCCTTTCTTTTTATCCCCAGTGCTTAGCACAGCTCCATGCAGAAGGCACTTAATAAATGCTAACTGACTGACCGACTGAACCTTTCCTCCTATTCCTTGGAACCCAGAATTCTCTTAGAGGATAAAGATTTTGATCCATAAGTAGTGAGTGCTGTTATTAGAGCCTATTTCATGGATCTTCATGAATAAATAAAGATTATTTTAATTGTCATAGAACTCAAGAGAAACTGCAGTTATACTCCAATATTGGCATAAAAAAGGCAAGTGTGGTGTGGATGGTAGGTTAGCCTTGGACTCAGCAAGATCTAGGTTCAAGTTATGCCTCTTACACATTTATATGTACACATACATATACATACATGCATACATGTGTAACCTTATGGCAATGACTTAACGACCCAGGTATCTAAGACTAAGTTACAGGCATGCTTCAGAGTCCCCTAGATCAAGAAAAAAAAAATGTTCTGAATAAGAAAAGTGGAACCAGAAAGTGTTAATTATCCACAAGTGAATGGCATTCTAGACTTTATACAAGAAAAGCTAAAAAGATAAAATGCTGCTCTTTAAGACTGGGAGATAACCTTCCGTAAAACTTAGAACCATATAGAGTGACAGTAAGGTCAGTGGTGACATGATAGGCATCAGCAGAGTGGTTTCTAGGCTGCAATGCCATTCAGAAAGATGACAGAGCCTCTTGTGTCATTAGGCTAGGACTTGAATATTAGGCCTGTTATGTAACAGTATTTTTTCTCTGACAAGGGCCACAGACTGGATGTATTTAATGGTACTTCCCTCTTTTCTACTTCTTGGTTCCATTCCCCACGTGGAGCACACCAATTCTTTTACTGTATTGTATACATGTTACCCTCCAGGTAGCTCTTGACTCCTAGAGTCCCTTACTGACAGGAGTAAGAGGTGAAACTGTAGGGAAAGGAAAGTTAGTTGTTAGCACCTAGAGCCATGGATTTAGAGCTAAAACTTCAAAGTCAGTAAGCATTTATTAAGCACTTTAAGCACACTCTGCTAAGTGCTGGGGATTAAAAAAAAAAATTTCCAGTCCAACCCCCTAATATTATACTTGAGAAGACTCAGACCCAGAGAGGTTAAGTAGCTTGTTCAAGGTCATGTGGTTAGAAGTCACAGGATGAATAATAATAACTAACATTTACATAGTGCCTACTATGTGTAAGGTGATTTATAATATCTCCTTTGGTCCTCATGACAATGCTAGCAAGTTGATGCTATTGTTATCCCCATTTTACAGGTGGGGAAACTGTAGCAGAGGTTAAGTGACTTGACCAAGTTCAATGAGTGTCAGAATTTGAATTTGAATTCAGGTCTAAACCACCTTAGAAAGTAACTTCCTCTGATTTTGTGAATTCTTTGTCCAAAAATCTGCCTTTTAATCATCTAGAATACCCACGTGGTTAACACGATGACTGAGTGTGTCCTCGACTCTGTAATCCTGGAGGATTCATTTGTTTACATTGTATTTACTTATCTGTGTATGTGTTCACTGCCTCCTGTCCCATCATTAATATGCAAATTCCTTCCGACAGGGATTTCTTTTTTTTAAATCTTTGTATCCTCAGGTACTAGCATGGGTGCCTGGTACATAGTAGGTACTTAATAAATGATAGATGAATGAATGAATGCCATGGACCCTGGGGTGCTCAGACAAATTAATGCTGTGTAAGAATTCTGAGAGTGTAGGAAGAATATGTCTATATCAATGGTGAAGGGAGTCTTAGGTACAAGAAAAATTATTTCTGTTGCATAATGTTTTCATGTATAAATTAAGTTTAATTTTTTTCTCATAGTGATGCTAAGTAACATCATCTGTATTATGGGTAGGTGTAAAGAGTGATCAAAGCTGTTTTGTTTTCTGTCAGAGACAGTATGAAATAGTTGATAGATATGCATTCAAGTGATCATGAGCAAGTTGATTAACTTTTTTTTTTTAATTTTTTTGGAGGGGGGGTGATTGGGGTTAAGTGACTTGCCTAGGGTCATGTAGCTAGTAAGTGTCTAAGGCTGGATTTGAACTCAGATCTTCCTGACTCCAGGGCTGGTGCTCTGTCCAGCCCTACTTAGCTGCCCTAAGTTGATTAACTTCTGAGTCATTTCCAACAACTCTGTCAGACAAATGCCCATCTGCCTTGTTTGCAAGACTTTTCCTACCTTAGAATTCTCCACATCTGAAAAGTCATAGACCCCACTGAAAGAGAGAGAGAAACAGACAAATGCTTTATGAAAATGCTTGTTATTTTTAATCATGAGGCATAACTATTACAGAAGGTGAGGGAGTGTGATTTTATGTAGTAGGAGGTTTGCAAAGAATGTTACAATTGAAATGAAGACCCTGGCTCTCTCACAGGCTTTTGAACACTTTGAGCAGTTTCCTTATTCCCACTTCTTGCTTTTCCCGTCTGTAAAATAACGTTAATACTAAAGTGATATGAGTACTAATTTCCCTTTATTGAATTTCTTTCTTCCTATAGATTCAAATTCTCTAGATATTTTATCTGACATGCTCACTAAACATTTCAGGAAAGTGGTTAGAAGGCAGGCATAGTTAGTTATCTCTACATTCTGAGATAACAGCAGGAAGTTGACTAATTTTCCTCAAATTTACTCAGAAGGTGAGTGGTGAAGGCAGGAATAAAATTCAGGTCTTTTGAGTGATTTACTTTATTGTTTTATCCATGAAGAGCTGCAAACTAATGACTATAAAGTAATGTATAAAAATGCCTGGTATCAATTATCAGTAGCTATACAATAGTATATTTCCCATTCAATTCTATTTAACATATAAACCAGAATAGAGAAAATTATGACAGTCACTTTTTTTCAGAATGACCTAATTATAAGAGTACATTTCTTTAATAAATGTGATGTTGGTCGCATCTTGATTGGCAATAAAAATGAATGGGTTCTAACATTAATTATAGTGACACCCTTTTCCACTATTATTTTTATTAGTTATTTTATAATCCCTGTAGTCTCATCTCCTGAATTTCCCCATTTTCATTGTTGATCCTTCTGCATTGTTAAGTTCTGCTTTAAAAATCAGTAGGGGGCATGCTGATTCTGGTAGTAAAACTCAAAAGCATGGCATCTTTTTCATGTTAGCATCTTACTAGACCCAGAGCACAATATACTTACTTATTTACATGTGCATTGCTCTTTAAGTTCAGGTATTTTGGAGACCTATGTCCTGTCTTACACAAACTGCCAAAATAACCATCAGAAGTTAACTCTAAAAGGAATACTTTTTAAAGCATCCCTTCAGTAACTCTTATGTTGTAACTTTTTTTTTTAGTGCAAAACCCCAGGCTTTACATGAAATATGCCTTTCAAAAATGATTCAATACTTATTACAAGCCAAATTCAATAGAATTTTACATATTCATTGATTTTTTTTTTTAATTTTGTGAAGGATCCTTGATATATGGGATTATCCCTCCCTCCCACTATATGGTCCAGATTCTGTAATACAGTCTTACATGCCTTGTCCCTATAGTTGATGTATACATAGTATTTTACTGTGTTCTTTGACTTCAACCTATTATGGGTGAAAAACCCTTTATGACAGAACTACATGGGAAAATATGTTTAAAATGAGGGAGTTGATAGAATTCACTTTTCCTAGGCTACAGTAGTTGTATATCATATAATGCCTGTAACCCAGATTCTTCATAGATTTGCAAGTGAAAGGAACTGTTTTGAACCCAGTGATCTATAATTAGTAATATTTGGAGGTTACCATGAACCTTTGGTTTCATGCTATTTTCACTCTAGGCTATACTGCCTCCCGTGCAAAGGCACAACCAAACCTTTTTAAATAAAGCAAATTAAAGTGAATTTTGTTTCAAGAATTTCACAATGCCATTAGAGCCTTAGGGATACTTCTAGGCATTCCAAAACCAGGCTTGGCTATCTTAGCAATCAGTAAGTCTATTAAGTTTATAAGTAAGTTTATTAAGTACCTGTTATGTCCTGGGAACTATGCTAGGCATTAAGATTACATAGTCTCTGCTCTCAAGGAGCTTACACTTTATCAGGAGAGACAAAATGTACAAATAGTTACAGAATATAAATTAAATAAGCACTCGGTAGGTTTGGGAAGAAGGGCCCTAGCAGAGGTGAAGAGGGAGCACGTTCCAGGCATGGTGGATATGTGCTGAGGCACAGAGATGTGGGGCAGTGCTGTGTGAGACAGACATTTAAGAAGTCAGATCATAGAGTATGCAAAGTGGAGTCATGTCTAATGAAACAGGATTTTATATTTGATTCTAAAGACATCAGGGAGCTACTGGAATTTATTGAGTAGGGGAGTAACATGGTCAGACTGAGTCTTTAGGAAAATCATTTTGGCAGCCATTTGACACTTGGACTGCAGTAGGGAACTATTTGAGGCACCATGACCAATTAAGAAGCTATTGCATGCAGGTAGGAGATGATAAGCACCTGAGCTAAAGTGGTTACATGTGAACAGTGAGGAGAGCCTGGAGTTGAGAGACTTGTTGAAGTAGAAATGGCACGATTTGGCAATTGTTTAATATGTGGGGGAGGAAGACTGAGGAGTTGAGATAATGCCAGAATTATGAACTGGAGAGACTGACAGGATGGAGGAGCCCTCAGACAGGAATAGGGAAATTTAAAAAAGGACAGTGTTGGGGGTGGAGTACTATTTAGTACTGTTTTGGATACATTGAATTTGAGATGTCTGTGGTTTTAAATAGTTTTAAATGTCAAATAGGAAGTTGATGATGGAGCTTGATGATGGACTGAGATGGGGGGGAGGCAGAGATCATATGTGATAGTCATGGATGATGCAGAAAAATGGGAGGCATCATGGACTCCACTCCTTTTCCTCAGGTTCCTGGATTTTTATTTGTGATTATGCTTGTAGAGTTTGGGTGAGTTTGTAGAGATTGAAGTATTTTGAGGAGGAGGGTTCTTGACATGAATGGTAGTTGCTACAGCTCCATTAACTACTTTGTGTTTTTGGTGCATATGGCAGATAATCAGGTACTTTTGTTGCTTATTAATTGAAGAAAATTATAACCAAATCCATGAAGCTTGGCTACAGTGTAGCCTAAATTTCAAGCTGGTATGTAATCTTTTTTTTTTCTCATTTAGTAAATACACACAGGTTTTGCATTACCTTTCAAAGACAGAAATCAGAATATTTCCGTTTGTTGAAAGTTTGGAATCTTATGCTATAACCTTAGGGCTACTTCAAATTATTTTATGCATTTTAGTCAAAGTTGTTCTATGTAAACCTTTATCATCTAATCATATGAGGACCTTCTCAAAACTCAAATAGTTTCTGAAGACTTAAAATTATTGAATCTTTTGAACAAACACATGAATATTCACATCAGCTACAAGTATTTATGAAGGAAGATGCTATCCACTTCCAGAGAAGAACTGACATGTGGAAGTATATATTATATGGTTCACATATGTATGTGTCAAATAGTGGCTTTCTTTAGTGTGGGGTTGAGAGGGAGGGAGACAGCTCAGAACTCAAAATGTAACTAACTAAATATTATTAAAATAGTGGCTTATTAAAAAACTATCACAATTTTCTTTTTTTAAAAAATATTTTGTTGATCTTAATGTGTTTTTTTTTTAAACATCACCATCGGTTCCCCCAAAGTTAACTTTCTTATAATAAATAAATGTGGTTAAATGAAACAAATAAACACATTGGTCATATCTAAAAATTTTGTACCTCATTTTGTACTTCTAGTCTGGTGGTGTCAAATTCAAATAGAAACAAGGCCACTAAACCATATCTAAGGATCCATGGAGCAGCATATTGATTTAGAAAACTACATATTAATATTATTTATGCTTTTTAAAAAAATTTTGTTAAATATTTCCAAGTTACATTTTAATCTGGTTCATGTTGCGCAGCAGGAGTGTTGCCTCAGTGGGCCTAGTGTTTGATACTTCTGCTTTCTAGTCTACTACCTCCACTTGAAAAGGGAGAGACATGCTTCACCATCAGTTACCTATTGAACAGTCATTGGTCACTGCATTGATCAGAGTTCTAAAGTCTTTCAATGTTGTTTTCTTTTGTTGTTAACAGTCATTGTATAAATTGTTTTCCTGATTATGCTTACCTTTTTCTGTATCAGTTCATTTAAGCCTTCCCAAGAGTATGAATTCCGTATTATACTTGTTTTTTACAGTGCAGTATTTTTACAGTGCAGTATTCCATTACATTCATATACCCTAGTTTGTTCAGATTCCCAAATCAGTGCTTCCAGGTTTTTTTTTTTAAATATTACAAAAAAGTGCTGCTATAAATGTTGTTTTGTGTATGAACCTTTCCCTCTGTCTTTGAACACCCCATGGTATATATTCCTACTAGTGCTATTGCTGGGTCAGAGGGTGTGTATAGAGTTTAGTGAGGCTTTTCTTTGGTTTGTTTACAAATTGTTTCCCATAATCCATTACAATTTTCTTAAGAACAGAGCTAGTTGTTTAAGAAAAATGCTATTGCCAGGCATGGTGACACATACCTGTAATCCCAGTTATCAGGGAGGGTGAGGCTGGCAAATCACCTGAGTTCAGGGGTTCCCAGTTTCGGTGGGCTAAGCTGAGTGGGTGTCCATACTAAGCCCAGCATCAATAAAGCAAGCCACCTAGCAGAGGGACACCTAGTTGTCTAAGGAGAGATGAATCCAGCCAGGTTGGAAAAGAAGCAGAGAGATAAGAGAACCTCACTCTTAAAAAGAGACATGTCAGCACAAGTCAGTCCATTTCACTGGCTTTAAGTTCCTGCCAAAGGTGTAATGTGGTTTAACCACTAGGCAAAGAATACAACAGTTCCACACTGGGGGAGTTGTCTTTAAAGTTATTCTATATTCTTTAGGATCTGGATGCCATGTACAATATAAGGTATGACCATAAGCATGTGACTTATTTTTTAGCCAACCTGCCAGAACTTATATATCCAAATGAGTTCTGTCTCATTCAGATTAGCCATTATTAAGAGAATATATACTTATTCTTATGATGCTGCAGTTGCTCAGACAGGTTCAGGACTCAGCTTTTTTGAATACCCTTCAGAGCCTGTGACTTATTCTTTTGAATATCTTCAGTGGTTAAAAAAATTAGTGGATTTTATTTATTATTTTTTTTGAAACAGCTAAAAGTTATTTGGAGTCAAATAAGATTGCTAACAAGTTGGGAAATACAGTCATTTTGCAGGCCTTGTAGCTGTTAAATAGTAAGTCAGGTTTTCACATGGGGCTTGTAAACTGGTTCTGACTGAAGTTCCAAAACTGTTTTAAGCGTCTTTAGAATGAGGTAAATATCTTAAAGAATATCATTCTTTTGGATAAGTGAAATCTGTTCAGGACTTTTTAAAAGCTATTATTTAGAGCAAGTGGACAAGGAAGGTCCTGGCCCACTCTTTGAGGCAGATGTTGTAATAATTGACAGCCAAGAGAAAGCAGGGCAACTCAACTACAGTTTTGCTTCTATACTGTGTGTCCAAGGGAATATGCTTCAGTCTGGAAACGGTAGAACAAATGTCATTAAGAAAGTATCACATCCTGAGCTGGTGATCTAAATGAGGTCATATCTCTTGGCCTGGACAAATTATATATTAGGTTCTGAAAGATCTGGCAGGTGAAATCACTGAACTGCGTCAGCAATCTTTGAAAAATTCAACCAACATTTATTAAGCAGCAAAAGACTGTGTTTGGCCCTGGATAATAATAGCTTACATTCATAGCTTACAAAGTTCTTTCAACATACTTGTCATTTCATTCTCAGAACAGTCCTGGTTGGTTGTACTACCATTATTATTCCCATTTTGTGTAAGTGGAAACTTAGGTATCAGCTAGATAGCGACTTGTCCAGGTGACACATCCAGTAAGTGACAAAGTTGGGAACTCAGTCCTAGATTTTCTGGGGCTAAATCCATTCCACTATGCCTCACTTTATTGTAGAGTTGGAATCATGGAGAACAGACATAGTGTTGAAAGATTAGGGATGAATAGTTATTGCCTTAGTTTTTTTAAGGGGAAAAAGGTACTCTAACAAATTATAAACAGGAGCTCAACTTCCATCCCCAACAAAATTCCAGAATAGATCATTAAAAGTATGCTTTTTGAGCATATAGAAAGAAAAAGAACCAGCATGTGTCACTAAGGACAAAATATGTTAAACTAATCTCATTTCCCTTTTTTTTTTTTAAAGTATTTTGGACATTACTAGAATAACAAGTCAGAGAAACATTATAAGTATATATGAATTCAGATAGGCATTTGACAAAGTTTCTCATCTTTGTAAACATGGTAGAGAAATTTGAGTTGAATAATAGTATCATTACATGGATTTAGTCTTGAAAGGAGATTGTTAATGGCATGCTGTAGGGCATATTCTACTCTTTCCCTGTTCTTTTCAACCTTTTCCTCAGGGATTTGTATGAGAACTTGTAAAAAGCCATATGATGACATACTTAAATTCATAACAGGAAACTGGGAGATGAGTGACAAAGATTCTAAAAATATCTAATTGTACTGGAATACAGCTATCCCTTCCACTCGCCCTTAACACCCCCCATCCCCTAGCGATCTGGAAAATCTGTGTAAAATTTTTTGGCCCTCTCTTCATACCAGAGAAGTCTGAATTTTTTCTTTTTCTCTTATGAGGTGTTTGTAGTACGTTTTTGTAAAATTTGAGTTAAGTATTTGGTCAAAGGCTCTGTATTGTCTTCTGGACTTTTCATGTCATCTGTGGCTTTTGCAAAACTCCCAAAGAATTCCCATTTCTTACGTCGACCAGCGATATAGCAGAATCATGATAGGGGAAGTCTCAATGTAGAAGGGATAACTGTACATGTTGAATTTATTTTATATATTACATTTTTCTTTTTAGTTAGTACTATTGTGTCTGTTTCCAGTATTGTCTAACTAATTTTAGACTCAAGATACCAAATTTCAGAGTTAGAAGAGCTCTCAGTGACCCTGTAATCCAATACATGCCTAAAAAGGAATCCCCAGTACAACTTGCAATGTTAGGATCTAGAGGAAGGATCCTACCCCCCCTTCAGCATATTGGGTGCATCCCTTGTGGAGAATGTATAGAATCATGTGAACAAAAGTTATAGGATGAGAAGGTGTGAATGGGCTCTAAACTGCACTGGTGGAGGAAATGCCCACATCCATGAATTCTTGAATCTGTTAAAGAGTAATAAAAGGTATTTTATAACATCTAATAAAGATAAATGTAAAGAGTTTTTGCACTTAGGTTCAGGAATTGCAATAATACAATCTGGAAGAGACATGACTGGACAGTACTTCATATGAAAAAAAAACTTGGAGATTTTATATAACTGCAGACTCAGTATTAGCAATATGAAGTGACTGCCAAAAACTGTATTTTGATCTTGGGCTATATTGATAGTGTCAGAAACAAGTAAAAAATACCAAGGGAGGTGGTATTTGTGCTGTGCTTTGCGCTAGTCAGGCCACACCCAGAATACTTTTTATTCATTACTGGTTGCCCCAATTTTAGAAGTTTAAGAACTTTATTGTAGAGCGGGGTACTTAGATATAAGCGAACTTGAAACCCTATCACTTTAGGTTAAATAAGAGAAGATTGGAGGAGGGAAGGCAAAGAGAAGAGTTGCAAAGGTTATATGCAAGTAATGGACTTATTCTGTATGACTCCAGAGGGCAGAACCAGGAGTAATGGGTGGAGTATACAGGAAAGGTGCGTGTGCGTGTGCGTGTGTGTGTGTGTGTGAGAGAGAGAGAGAGATATGGAAGAATATTCATTGCACTGACTCATGAGGTATTAAAATTTCCTATCCTTAGAGATAGACCACTACTTTATTTATTCTATAAATGAACTAAATGGTCTTAAGTATGACTTAATAGTCATACTTCATTTATAGTCATATATTGCTACATCTTCTTATCAGCTGAACAATAGAAATGGAACTAAATTTACAGTTTGATTTTTTTTGAGTTAACAGCTTTTAGAATTCACCCCTTTTAAGATAAGAAAATTGAGACAAAAATTCAAATATTCTAGTCACAAAAATATTTTTCTGCCATTTGACCACTTCTCCTTATCAGTGATGTTTGTTCCCTTAAAGACACAGAAATTAATGGAAAGAATGGTAATTCTTTTGTTGAGATAGAAGTGAGAGGGCATTCAAGTAAATTATTCATCCCTGCCAGAAATAAAGTAGAACTATTTTATGAACAGTCGCACTTTAAAATAAAAAACACTCCATGTATGGAAAAGATCCGTCATAACCATCTATGATCTCTCCAAAACATACTTTCAGAACTTCTACTTTAACTACAATGTCAGATATCTGATGTGTGGATTATATGGTTTCTTTTTTATATAAAATGTGATCAGACATATTTACTGAGTAGCAACACCTGTGCTTTACCAGTACTATTTAAAGGATGATCTGTTTTGTTTCAGTGGGTAGCATCCTTTAATTTTTATTAAAACTTATACATTTTAAGAAAATTAAAATCTAAAGTACAATTTCTAAAATGCAGTTAAAAATTTATTTTGCCTTAGGTTGCTTTGCTGTAGTGCCATTAAACATTAATTGAGATGACCAAAAGCCTCATATATTATAATTTTAAAAGTTGCTATGGTTGATTTCTTGTGATACATAGTCAAAATAAATTTTCTGACTCTAATAAACTGCATGATCATTATTCTTTTAAGGCATGTCTGTGGTTATCAATTTACTATTTGGTATAGGCATTCATTTGGCGCCAGCTTCAATTTAGTGTCTTTTTAATAGTTGACGAACATTATTTTTCAGGCACCATTGATAAAACTGTGTTCGTTTGCAGCTATTATGTAATGATATTACTTAGCTACATTGAAATTACTAATTTTTCTTTAAATTGCACTATATACTGCTCACATGTAAATGGCATAATTGGCTTATCAGTAGAATTTGCATTTTGAATTATTTCTCATACATAAGTTAAAAGAACATTTTAATGATTGGAAATCTGTTTTAGTTATAATTAAATTCTCTATGTCAAATTTGTGTCTAAGACGCATTTGAAGAAACCTACCCATTTGTAGATCTAATAAACCATTTCTTTCCTGAAAAGATCTTTTGAAGTATGTGTTCATTTACAGTACTCTATGTCCTCTGATCTCAATATTTCACCTTGATCACTGAAAGTAAATAGAAAACTGACATGTACTCAAAACCTAATGAAAGCCATTCAGAGGTCCTGAATGAATGAAACTTAGCTTCAGATGTTTCTTAGGTTTTCATGGAAATTTGTGATTTTTGTTTACAGCATTTGGAAATAGAGGAATGCAGGGGAAAAAAGAAGATTGCATATTAATTACAAATAGGATTGTCCTCTTCGGTTGATCATATGTAGAATAAAGGGGAGAACAGATGTTGGGTGATGCCTTTGAAAATTTAAGGTGTTGGTAAGCATTTTTATGAGGGTAAAGATTTTTATAGGACATTGAGGCTACAAAATTGTTTCTAACTCAGGATGCCAGAGTTTTCTGGCTATGCTTGAAGTACACACTTGATTGTTTGGGGTATATTTTTTTTTCACCAATGCCATCTGCTCCTTCAGTCCAGTGTCTTGGATGTGTGGGTAAACTCAAATCTTTCCTGCGTGCTATTGATTATTACATTGAGGCCAACAATTTAATTAACCTATGCTCAGAAGAATAAGACTAGGGTGGGAAATATCCTGGTTTTTTTCCCATAGATGACCACTTTGTGTTGAAGAAAGGATTCTTGTTTAAGTACAGATTGGATTAGGTGGCCCCTGAAGTCTCTCCCAGCACTGAGATACTGTGATATACTAGAAACAGGTGGGCATATAACATGAGGTAGCTAATGGCAACATAACTGTCTAATTGAACTGAGTTGTCTTATTGAACTGAGCACTCTGAGGTGCTATTTATGTTGGGTTCGTTTTTAGTACACCTCTACTCTTTTTATCACGATCATTAAGGAAAAATAGCACTTGAGAACAGTGTTATTGAGAATGAGAGTGTTAACATTACATAACACTAAATTGATAGGTAGTGTGGACATTGAAATGAATAGATTGAGGGATTTATTGAAGTTATAGAGAAGAAATCAAATAATATTGTTTCTGGAAGGATGGATGTATACTGTATAAGGAAGGGAGAAAATGTTAGAAATTCTGGCATAGTTCATCAACATATAAGCATTTATTATTCATATACCATTCGCAAAGCATTTTGCCTGGTACTGGGAAAGAGAGTAGATAAAACACTGTCCTCTTCCTTATGTAGCTTACAATGTAGTAGAGGGATAATACCTGTGACATAAGTCTACCAGAAGTACAAAAAAAGTGCTAGGTGAAGTTTGAAGAGGGAAAGATCATTAATAACTAGAAGAGTCAAGAAAGCTTCCTGGAGGAGATAACATTTGTGTTGGGATTTAAAGGATAGGCATTCATTGGGTGAAAGTGGGAGGAGAAAACAGAGAACAGTGTAAACGAAGGCAAGAAAAGATAAATTTCTAATGTTAGAAAATGTTTAGAAAAGATGTTTATAGGAGGTAGTGAGTCAGAGGACATGCAGAGGAATGATGTAAGATAAGACTGCAAAGATAGGCACAGCATTTTGGATTTTCAGTGCAGTGCTTTAGTTGGTAGACAATAGGAACCATTGGAGTGTTTTGTCAGAGTAGAGACATGATCCAGTTTGTGCATCCGGACTTTAATATGTGGTGCCTGTGTTAAACTCTAGGGCTGGAAAGATAAAACAACAGTCCCTGCCTCTCTAGGATTTAGACACTAAATGACTGAGGGAGTTGAAGAAAAATAAAAGATGACTCCTAAGTGTTCAAGCTCATGTGAATGGCAGAATGATGATTTCATCTGTAGAAGTTAGGAGAAAGGTCAGGATTTTTGGAAGGGGGAAAAGAGAGAGAATGAATTCAGTTTTGGACATGTTGAGTTTGAGGTGCAAGAAGGACATTCAGGTAGAAATATCAGTAAACTGGAAATGCAGGACTGGAGCTCAGAGGATAGATTAGTCTGTGTATATATAGATTTGGGAGTCCTTCATATGAGGTAGTAAGTGAAGCTATCACAGTAGTTGAGACATTCCCTTCTCCTTCTCTGTCTATTTCTCCATCCTTTTATTAATCTGGTAGTAGTATGAAGACTGGAGTGGAGGAGGAGAGAATGGAGGCAAGTGGTAAGAAGAGCCTGTACTAATGGTCATGGAAAGAAGTGAAAGGAGAGGACAGACTTTAAATAAAATTAACAGGACTCATTATTGGCTGTGAGAGATGAAGTGTATAGGGTAGAATCTGAGGTGACATCAAAGTTGCTCCTGAAAAAAGGCAGAAAGAGAAGAAGATTTGGAGAGAGAAAGATGTTTACTTTTAGGCATCTTGAGTTTGAGTTGCTGACTGAACATTCATTTGGAGGAATCTAGTAGAGCAGTAGGTCTGAAACACAGAGGGAGATCAGAATTAGAGATTTGATCATCATTTGCATAATGGTGATGGTTGAAGCCATGAAAGATTGCCCAGTGAGAAAGTAATGAGAGAAGAGAGCTTAGGAAAGAAGAACCTTGGGAATGCTGACATTAAATCTTAAGGAAGAAGAACCAGAAAAAGAACACTTAACAGTGGGTAGAATGTTAGGTGTGGGCCAGCTAGGTGGTGCAGTGGCTAGAGTGCTAGGCTTGGAGTTAGGAAGACTCATCTTCCTAAGTTCAAATCTGGACTCAGACACTTACCAGCTCTGTGACTCTGGGCAAGGCACTTGATCCTGTTTGCCTCAGTTTCCTCATCTGTAAAATGAGCTGAAGAATGAAACAGCCAAGAAATTTAACAAAACCCCAAATTAGGTCACAGAGTTAGATGTGACTGAAAAACAACTGAACAACAACAAGAAGAATGTCAGATATCTTGGAAGGTAAATGATGGAGCATCAAGACTACGACAGAAGATAGTTTAGCACTTCACAGTTCATGGAAGATGTTTAGAAATCTCAAGAGAGCCAGACTGTTGCAGGAAAAAACATAATGTAAGGTTCTTCTCTCTCCTTCCCCCACCCCACCCCCAAGCTGCTACATATAATTGAAAAGCAGTACTTCAATTTTCCTTTCTTTAATTGTGTAGCATAGCAGATCTCGGTACCATAGCATGAAATAATGAAGAAAAATTGAAGTAAGTTCAGGACAGCCATCCCAAAATGGAAAGAAAAGTTCATTAAGAATATTAAGAACAACAACGCATCCATGTTTAAGAATATCTTATGCTGGGGCAGCTAGGTGGCGCAGTGCATAGAGCTCCAGCCTTGGAGTCAGGAGGAGTTCAAATGTGGCCTCAGACACTTGACACTTAACTAGCTGGGCAAGTCACTTAACCCTGATTGCCTCACCAAAAAGCAAAAAAAAAAAAAAAATATGCTGATGAAAGGAAAGAGGGAGGTTAGGGGGAGAGCAGGTGGCAAATCACTTAGTGAGGAAGTTAGGTATAATGCAAATGAAAAGGAAATTAATATAGGCTTAATCTGAGGAAAGTTTCTAATGATACAGTTAGTTTGATGGGATAGAAGTGGAAGCCCGGTTTTTATTATTTAGAAGTTGAATCAATGTGGCAATTGATGTTATGCTATAGGAAACCCTTCTGTATTTTGGGAATAGATTGATTTACATACCTGATCTTTTTATATATCAAGTGCCAGGATGCATTAGCATCAAATTCTTTTTCTTTTCCTTACCAGAATTGTAGGTGTCTTCTTTTAATTGTCATTTAATAAACATTTGTCCATTGGATGCTTTCATAAAATCATGGGTCTTAATGCCAATAATTCTCATATCTATTTATCCAGGCCCAAACTTTCTCCTGACCTGCAGTCTTGCATCTCCAACTACCTGTTGAGCGTCTCAAACTCAATATCCAGTAGACCTTTTAAACTAAACACAAATGAACAATGTTTAAAGGACTAAACAAATTACAAATAGGTTACATTCTAATTTGAGGAGATAATACATACCCCTTTAGATGTCAGAGGTCATAGAGGGAATCTAATTAGGTAAGGCCTAGGAATGGTTCTATTTTATTGTAATGATCTTAAGAGAAGAATGGAAAGAGTGCGAAAGAGGAGGGAAGAAAGGAAAGGAAGCTTAGAGAAAATTATTTCACATAATCAGGGTGTTCAAGTAGACATCTATACAAATGAGATGATCTGGGGGAATTGATGATACTTGAACCTCATTCTCACCTGAACTGGTTGAAGGAGGGAAGAATAAAATAATACTCTCTCATAATTGTATACAGAAACATATTTCACTCAGTAGAGAAGTAGAAAAAGGAAAAGGGGGAATTAAAGGGAAGATAGATTAAAGGAGAGATCAGGCCTAAGCAAAACAAAAATATTTATAGCTGTTCTTGAAGTAGACAAAGAATAGGAATCTGAAGGGTTGCTTATAAATTGGGGAATGGCTGGACAAGTTATTGTATAGAAATGTGAAGGAATACTATTGTGCTGGAAGAAATGATTACAGGAATGGTTTCAGAGAAACTCAAGAAGGCATATGAATTGATGGAGAGTGAAGTGAACAGGACCAGGAGAAAAATGTATACAATGACAACAGTATGGTAAACAGCTTTAAAATAATTAGAAACTCTGATCAGCATAATGACCAAACAATTAGTTGCAAAGAACTAATGATGAAGCATGCTCCACCTCCTAATAGAAGGGTGAAGGACTTATAATGCAGAATGAGACATACACATACACACACCATATACATGTGTGTATGTATATATATGATATAGCCAACAAAGACATTTGTTTTGCTTGACTATGCATATTTGCAACATAGATTTTGTTTTTCCTTCCTTCTCAGTGCAGGACTGGGGGTAGGGTTGGAGTTAAAGAGATAGCAATTTTTTGCTGATTAAAATATAGAAAATTAAAAAGAAAATATTTATTATGCACAGATGTAAAGTTCCTTGTAGACTACATGTCTTTGACCCTACTCCTGAACCTTATTTTTAATCATTTTTCCTCTATGCCACCTTTGTATTAATATCACCAAGTATCAGAGTATATGTTGATTTAATTTGGAGGGTCTTATCTTGTATTGAAGTGTTTTTCTGGCTTTTCATCCTCTGCAACAGATGTGATGGTAGTCTTGGCAAATACTTATCGTGACTACCATACAAGAGAACTAAAATGTCCCATGAAATGTTGTTTCTAGTTGCTATTCAATTCAAGATAGAAGGCAACAGAAGTCAAGTTAGCAAGCATATATGAAGCACCTGCTGTGTGTCGGGCACTGTGCTAAGTGCTGGTGGTATAAAGGCAAAAATATTCCATACCCCCAAGAAGCTCAGTTTCCTGGGGGAGATGATATGCAAACGAATGTATACAAGCAAGATGTATTCATTCAGTCTTCAACTTTGGGGGGGGGGGGCAGGAGAGAGTACAGTTCCTAGAAAACAACACAAAAGTAAAAAATAAAAATTTTGATACATTGAACTTATGGGAAGTAGGGGATTAGGTTCCCGTGACCACCAAAAACTGTAATGTTTCACTGGAGATTGCTGAAAATACTTTTCTGAATATTGTTCCTTATAACAAAACATTAATTCTGATAACATGCAGTTTTCCTGACATAGTAACTATGAAATAACTCATAAAATGCAGTGCACAAAATAAAATTGCTAACATGCAAAACATTTTTTCTCGCTAGTTAATTCCCTAGAATTCTGTGACTTTTTGTGCTAACATCTCAGTAACAAAAAAAAAAAAAAAAAATGAAACATTGATTTCAGATAATAACAGCAAATAAAATTCTTAAAACAAAATTTTTTTTAACCTGAATCTTGCCTTCTACTATGTCAGACAGAGAGTGGTTTGAGGACAATGTACTGTGTGCTATACTGCTGTAAACCTCTATACCTTGGCTGCCCTCTGAAAACTAAGGGAGAGGTTGCTGCTGTTAGAAGTTACTGAGGCTGGCAAGGTCTTACCATCACCTTAGAGCTCAAAGGACTTGCACTATGCTTTGGGGGCATAATTGAAACACAGAACTTGAGTTTTAAAGGCAAACAGGGAAAATAAGCAACAAGGGTAGGGTGAACAAGACCAGTGAAGCACCTAATAGGATACCAGTTGCTCCCCAAACTCAGATGCATTATGCCTCTCATTTTTTTCTCTACTTCATGAAGCGTGGTTGCCAGCATGAAAGTGAAAATTGGGTTACTTATAAAATCACACAGATGCTTGAAGTAGCGTAAGTTAAATGCTCAAATGTTGATGATTGATTGAGGGAAGAAGGCACTAACACCTCTTCCATTCCTTTATTTGCCACTCCAAAGAAAACCTGTCAGCTATTCTTCCAATTGATTGCAATATCCTTTTGTCTTTGGTTTCATGTGTAACAAAAATATCAAAATTGAGAACATTACTCTTAAGTACCATATACACCCATTGATCAACAAAGATCTCATATTGGACTACCAACAGTTGGTATTTGTAAAAGATCTAAAAACTGCATAATTTTAGGCATTGCCACTTCACCGTCACTGGAGTAGTCTAAGGATGCTAGAAAGAACAATCTGTTATTGTCTTAGAATCTATTTGCCAGAGATTCTTAACCTGTGGCCCAGGAACTTATTTTTAAAATTGGCTTCCTTTGTAATCCTAAATTATGTGTTTTTATGAATTTTAAAAGTATTATTCTGAGAAGGGGTCCATAAGCTTCACTAGATTTCCACTGAAGTTCATCACACACACACACACACACACACACACACAAAGGTTAAGAATCCCTAGTTTAAATATGCCATGATTTAAAACTACAATAGCAGTTTTGTGCTGGTTCCTTCAAGATTTCATATATATAAAATAAATAATATTTATTTGGGGGAGCTTCATGAAGCTTCATTGTTTATTGATGATTTTTTTCCCTTTGAAATTTCTACATCTGTTACAGTGCTTTTCTCCTCCCCCCTCCTTTATGTTTTTAGTAAAGTAATACAATAGAATATTGTAGTAAAAAATACAGGTAAAATTTAGCTAGAATTTTGTAGCATTTAGTACAAGCCCAAAAATGTTATACAACATCCTTTAGGTCACTTACCTGTGTAACAGTAAAGCCAAAACTAGTTATTTGCATCTCACTTAACTCATGGTTACTTTCCTAAAAGGAAATAAATCATTATAATGCTTAAATGGTATTTTACCAATGATGAGTTGTTAATGGCCTACTAAATCACTGGACAATGGGAGTTAAAAGTCGCTTTTTGCCCATTGTGAAGCATATTGAAAGAAAAATTAATCAGATTTAAAGGAAACTGAAGACAGAATTAGCAGTTGAGGTGAGGTGGTGAGAATTGAGTGGTATTATGTTTGAGATTGGTGCCTAAAATATTTTCATCAGTCAATAATATTGTAATAGAAGCTTTACTATGTAGGAAATTTAATGTGCACTATTCTAGATTTTAATTTCTGTTTTTGAAAATAAGTTTCCTTGAACATTTGGTTTAAAGAGAAAAAACTCTGTTGTGCCCACTGATGGTGATGTAGCAGTAATTAACAAGTCCTGTTTCTTGATTGTTAATTCTGATGGTGTAAATAAAATTGGGAGAGAAATCAATTTCGAGGTCCATTCGAACAGAGGAGAATTAATGTTTGAAGTAAATGAAAATGGAAAAAATTAGCAAAACATTTTATTTAAGTTGGTATTTAGAACTCAGTGTTAGCTGTTGATCCTTTTAAGTTATGCAGAGGATGCTTATAATACAATTGGAAGCCTTTTGGTCAATAGACAAACACATTGAACACCTGCCCAGTACTATGCCCTGTGCTAGTCTCTGGGGGTGCCAAGGCAAAAAAAAAACCAGTACTTGTTTTAAAGGAGCTTACATTCTATCAGTAGCACATATATACATGTAAGTAAATAGAAAATATAGGCCAAGTAAATACAAAGTAATTTGATAGGGAGAGGGGATCAAGTAAAGCCTTATAGAGGAGGTGGTGGTGCTTTAACTAAGTCTTGAAAGAAGCTGGAGATTTTTAAGGGAGCATATTCTGGGCAATAGGAGGATGGCCTATACAAAATGAAAGGGTTAAAAAATGCGATATCCTATATGGAATCAACAGAATTAATTTGTAGAAGGATCGAAAGTGTCAGAAGAGGCCAAGTTATGGAAAACTTTAGATGCCCAACAGTTGATATTTGATCCTGGAGGGAATATGGAGCTACTGAAGTTTATTAAATCTAGGGAGGTGAAATATCAATGCTGTGCATTAGAAAAATCACCTTGGTGGCTGTATGAAGGATGAATTAGAGCTAGGGAGACCAAATAGAAGACTCGCAGTAGTCCAAAGTGAGAGCTGATGAGAATTTGAACCAGGGTTGTGGCAAGATAGGAATCAGTGTGTAGCTTCAACTTCAAAAGTAAGAGATGGCATTTAAAAATATTACTTTTGGTTGCTTTAAAAGATGTAATCCTATTGGCAACACCAACAGAAAAGTCTGAAATGGATCCATAAATGATCAATTGAAAAAGAATTTATTACGAATTTACTGTGTACCAAGCACTGCACTAAGAACTGGGAATACAAATGCAAAAGAGACAAATCTGTGCCACCACAGAGCTTACTTTCTTAGAAGGGAGACAAGGCATATGGGGAATGGCGACCAGGAAAGAGTAAAGTCATGGGAATGGTGAGTGGGGCCATAGGGCAATCACTTGTTGATATGCCCCTTCCAGATAACTGACTGTCCCTATAGCCATCATCCTTGGGGGGAGGGGAACATTTACATTAGATTCCTCCACTTAACCCTCTGCGGTCTGACTTCTAGCTTCATCATTCAACTAAAAAGGCTGTCTCCAGAGTTACCAATGAGCATTCTTGCGCGCTCTCTCTCTCTCTCTCTCTCTCTCTCTCTCTCTCTCTCTCTCTCTCTCTCTCTCTCTCTCTCTCTCAGTTTTGAACTTAAACTAGTGCTCTCTTAATTTCCAAACCTAATGACCTTTCCTCATTCTTCTTGACCTCTCTACAACCTTTAATACTGTCACCCTTTCTTCCTACATCCTCCTTTTAGGTTCTTGTGACATTGCTTTCACCCGGTTCTTCTCTGACCTCTGACCTCTGCGTCTCAGTATAGATGATGATTCCCAGGTCTGTATATTCAGTCCTAGTCTCTCCTGAGCTCCAGTCCCATATCATCAATTGTCTTTTGGACATCTCGAATCGGATGTTCTCTAAGCATTTAGGGCTCAACATGTCCAAAATAGAACTTATTATCTTTCTCCCCAGATCCCCTCCTCTATCTTTCCTTTTGCTGTTAAGGATACTAACAAGCTCCCAGTCACCTAGGTTTGCAACCTTGATTCCTCGCTTTTGTTCATCCCACACATCCAGCCTCTTATCAAGCCTTGTCACTTCTGCCTTCACAACCGTCTTCTATAGGTTCCTTTCTCTTCTGTCAGCCTCCACCCTAGTAAGACTCTTAGCCCCTCTTGCCTACAATATTGCAATGGCTTTGTAATTGGACTTCCTGCCTCACGTCTCCCCGCTCCAATCCATCTTCCATTCACCTGCCAATTTCCTAAAGCATAGATCTGACCATGTCACACACTTTCAGCATCTCTTTTGAAAGTGTGGTGTTTTGAAGTTGTATAAATTGCTATTTTTGAAAAAACTATTTGCTTTTTAATAAACTATGAATCCACTAATAGAGGGTTTTGGGGGAGTTTTTTGATAGAGGGTTTTCTTTTAATTAACATTGCCTCACATTTCTTAATGCTTTATAGTTCATAGCTATACCTTATGACGGTAGTCACCAATCTTTCATTTTTCTATTCTGAACTTAAACACCAGAAATAAAAAATCATTTCCATGTAACACAGCAGAACCCGAAAAGAAGATTGTAAAACCACAATTCTTCATGCCGTAGCACTTGCTTATCTGTGCATCCTTCTGGGTTTTGTTGTTGTTGTGGGGGGGTTTGAAACATTTTAAAGAATGTTTCAATGGCCTTTTTTGGGGGAGGACATTATTTTTGCTAACCCCGCCCCATTAAAACACCAGGAGAGAGTGTAAAAAGAAACCCTTATTCCTAAAGGGCTATAAAATTGTCCATACCATCTTTAACTCACCAATAGCACTTTTAGGTCTATATCCCAAAGAGATCATAAAAACGGGAAAAGGACCCACATGTACAACAATATTTATAGCTGCTCTTTTTGTGGTGGCAAAGAATTAGAAATTGAGGGGATACCCATCAGTTGGGGAATGGCTGAACAAGTTGTGGTATATGAATGTAGTGGAATACTATTGTGCTGTAAGAAATGATGAGCAGGCAGACTTCAGAAAAACCTTAGAAAGACTTACATGAACTGATGCTGAGCAAAATGAGCAGAACCAGGAGAACACAGTAACAGCCACATTGTTCAATGACTGACTTTGGTAGACTTAGTTCTTCTCAGCAATGCAAAGATCTAAGACAATTCCAAAAGATAACTCACAATGGAAAATGCTATCCACATCCAGAGAAAGAACTATGGAGTCTCAATGCAGATGGAAGCATACTATTTGCTCTCCTTTTCTTTTGTTTTGTTTCTTCATTCTCGTGGTTCCTCCCATTAGTTCTAATTCTTCTTTACATCATGATTAATGTGAAAATATGCTTAATATGAATGTATAAGTAGAGCCTATATCAGATTGCACGCCATCTTAGGGAGGGAGAGAAAATTTAAAACTCAAAATCTTATGGAAGTGAATGTTGAAAACTAAAAATAATTAATTATAAAAAAAGAAGCCCTTATAACAAATAAACATAGTCAAGCAAAATCTATATATTGGCCATACCCAAGAATAGAGGTTTCTTTCTTCACCTTCAGTGTATTACTGTTCTGTCTAGAGGGTGTAACATGCTTTATTATACATTGTTTGGAAACAGTTTTCATCATTACATTGATCAGTTCTTAAGTCTTTCAAATCTCTTATGATTATGCTCACTTCACCCCACCTCAGTTCTTATTACCCAAGATTCTCCGACATCGTCTCATCATTTTTTATTGTGAAATAATATTCTCTTGCATTTGTATATCACCCTTGGTTCAGCTATTCACCAATTGGCATCCCCCAAGGGGTTTCTCGGTGGCACAGTAAATAGAGTGCTGGCCCTGGAGTCAGGAAGACCCATCTTCCTGAGTTCAAATCTGGCCTCAGACATTTAATAGCTGTATGACCCTGGGCAAGTCACTTAACCTTGTTTTCCTCAGTTTCTTCATCTGTGAAATGAGCTGGAGAAGGAAACAACAAGCACTCCAGTATCTTTGCCTGGAAAGCCCCAAATGAGGTCACAAAGAGTCAGACGTGACTAAACCGACCAATCAGCAGGGGATGGGGTGAGGAGGGGGTATCACACACCATTCTGGTTCCTTTTTTTTCCTTCTTTCTTTTTTCTTTTGATCCCTTTTTCAGAATCAGGACATTTGTTTTACTTGCAACTAACTGTTCCCTTCCCATTACTCTCTTAAGGCTCTCCCCACCTTCCCTATCCCTGCTTGTTTTCCTGTTGTCTGATACATTTCTACACCAAATTGTGTATTCAGTCCTCCTTTGTCCTTTTCAGATAAGAGTGAAGTTCATCTGAAGATGCTTGCTGCCCCACCCTTTCCTTCATGTTTGTTTCATGCTTTTCATGTACCCAAGTTAGGAAAATAGCAAGTTCTACCCCGTTCTAACTCCTTATATTAATGAATTCTTTTTACTCTCCTTTCTCTTTCTCTATTCACACTCTCAGAACAGCATCAATCCACTCCAAGGTCATCTGTTTTTATTTAACTCCCTCAGTACGTGTTGAATATATTAAAGGTATGAAGGGACATTTGCTTCTTTTCCTATTAAAATGTTAGCACAACATCATCATATATAACACCTTCCAATTGCTCAAGTAAATAGAGCTTTCTAGAAAGTTTCTCAGGACTCTTGTTTGCATTTCAAAGTTTCAAACCAGCTCTGATCTTTTTTAAGAGAAATGCTTGAAAGTTTTTTATTCCATTAAAGTTCCATTTTCCTTGGTAAGATTATACCTAACTTTGCAGAGTAAGTCATTGTTGTTTGTAAGTGTATATCTTCCCAGTCAACCCAAGCTCACAACCAAAATCACAACCTATGCCTCATCCTTCACTCTTCACTCTTATCCCCATATTCAGTCAACAGTATAAGTCCTGTTGATTCTACCTTTGCAGTATTTCTTGTATATACCTTTGACACTGCCAACACCCTAGTGCAGGCTTTCAGCACCCTGATATTCCCCTGTCCAGTGTTTTCCAGTGACTCCCTGTTATCTCCAATATCAAAAATGAGATCCTCACTTTAGCTTTTAAAGCGCTTCGTAACCTGTCCCTAGAAAGGTATTTCAGCCTTCTGAAATCTTACCCTTCTCCACATATTCTGTAATCCAGTGATGCTGGCCTCCTTGTTGTTCCTCACACAAGATACTCCATGTCCTGACTCCATATATTTTTATTTGTCTATTTTCCATGCCTGGAAATTCGATCTTTCCTCATCTCCGCCTCCTGGTTTTCTTGGCTTCCTTCAGGTCTCAGCTAAAATCTCACTTTCTACAAAAAGCCTTTCCTAGTCCCTAATATTAGTGCCTTCCCTCTCAGATTTATCCTGCATGTATATTGATATATCATTGTTTGCATGTTGTCTTCCCTAAGATTGTGAGCTCTGCAAGAGCAGAGAATTGTTCTTGTATTTCTTTATTATCTCCAGTACTTTGTGTGGTTCAGCAAGTGCTGAATAGATGCTTGTTGACTTGTTCACTTCTTCCATATTTTTGATCTTTTTTTTCTAATATTTCTCATCTTGTGGAATCATTGATTTCTGTTTGGTCTGTTCTAGTTTTCGGAAGGTTTGTTATATAGATAAGGTTTATCACTTCCTGAGCTTTTTTTTTTTTAAATCTCTTTCCTTATTTCTGAGTGTTCATGTAGTCTGTTGAAAAATCAACAGTTGTTTTTGTTTTTGTTTTTATTTTAGTATGTGCTTGCAGTTGTTATGGGATTATTTTCTCGTTCACTTTGGCAGTCTCTTTACTCTTCTCTCTAGCTTTAGTTGCTAAAGTGGAGCTTTGTTCCAGAGCTAGGCCACCCTCCCACTTTCACTTTTTGGTGTATTGGTTGGCTTTGCCTGGTGTACACCTGAGTTACCTGGCTTGACCTCCATCTACCTTCCAGCATTAAGGAACAAAGGAAGGAAATAAGTATTTCTTAATTGCCTACCACACACAGGCACTGTGTTAAGTGCTTTACAAGTATAATCTCATTTGACCCTCACAGCGTACCTGGGAGATAAGAGCTATTATTTTCACCATTTTACAGTTAAGGAAACTGAGTCAGACAGCTATTAAATGATTCGCTCAAAGTCACACAGCTGGTGTCCGAGGCTAGATTTGAACTCAGGTCTTCTTGACTCCAGCCCCAGTGCCATAGCCATTGTGCCACCTGGCTGCTCTCTGCGTCTTTGAGGTTCAGAACGGTGGATCTTCATTGTCTTTGATGTCTCGGGATAGCAGGACCCCTGGGTTTTTAAGGTCCATACCTTGTTGTGGGCTTTCTGATCACCTCAGATTGGATTTCATTGGTCCTGTTGTTGGTGCCTCTGGACACAGAGACTCAGGCTTTACTGATCTCTAGTCCTTTTCTCTTATGTCTAGGAATCTGCTGGCTTAGTTACCTTGCTGGCGAATCCCTTTCCTGTTGCCTGTGCGCTTCTGGCTGATTTTTGTGTGCAGTTCTAAGGAGGAAGTCATCACTGTAGTTTCTCATTAAATTTCTTGATCATTACTTGATTTGGTTCAAATTTCAGGTTTTTGCTAGAGTAGCTATGCGGAAGCTTTATTGCATGGAAACAATCACCAGACTTTTTTGATCCCTTATCAGTAAAAAAATTTAAGCACATACACAACAGTATATCTAGATACACTGTTGTGTGCATGCTATATGTACGCACACTACTGGACTAATGTTTTTTGTTTTTATTTTTTTCTATTTTATGAAATAAAACAAGCATTTTCATAACATAGTAGAATAAAAAAAGATGATTGCATATGAAACTGCAAATCTGTTATGTACAACTTGCTACTCCTTTTAAGTATATAATGAAGTTATCGTGTATTTGTATAAGCATTATTATCCCCATTTTAATGACAAGGGAACAGGTTGCCTGATTATGAGTCTAGTGCTTTTTTCCCATGATATACCATCTTGCTCTCAATCTTTAAATTATTTGTCTATTCAAATTTCACACAATACAAGTTTTTTTAAGTTATGATTAGACAGAGAAGGTTTTCACAGAGAGCAACTACACAGAAGCAGTGGGTTTTGAGGTTATTTGAGAAGTGAGACTTGAATCAGGGAAAAGGTCTCATTTATTAACAGAAAAAGAAGACTGAGGCAGTGTCAGTAATTACAGACCAGATGCCCATTTTCCCTGTTTATACAAAATTTTAATGAAATTAAGATATATCTCTCTCACACACAAATTTAATTCTTACTTGTCCTTTATCAGAAATCTTTTCCTGATACTTTCAGCATTTGGACCTTCTGTAGCCTTTTGCTTACTCCACTTAGGCGCTTATCATGAGGAGGCTTCACAAGTGTGAAGAATTTGGAGTCAGGAGACTGATATACATCCCAGCTCCCACACTTGTGCTTGATTCACGTATTGGACCTCAGCGTAGTAAAAAGAGCTTTCTCTACTGATAGTCAGGAAAACTGTGTTCAAATCTCGCCTCCTACTTATTAGTGAAATGACTGTGGACATAATTCTCTTCACCTCTCTGGAGCTCTATTTCTTCATCTATAAAATGGTGAGAGTGATTATTTCATTACTCACTTCACAGAGTAGTGGGAGGAAAGGATTTTATAAGCCTTCAAGTACGATAGAAGTGTGAGATATTGTTTGGTTTTTTATGCTGTGGTTATTTAGTGCATGTGCTGTATCCCCTGCTAGATCTTAAGTGTGCTTTGTGCACTGTGGATATTTGATGAATGTTTATTTCATTGAATCAAATTGAATTTTCCACAGGTTTGGTGCTGAAGAAGCCACAGAAGAATGTAAGACACGATTCCTGACTGGTTGGAGGGATTAGTTTTTGTATGAAATGTATTATGAGGTCATAGATTTAGAGATGGAAAAGTAATGCAAGATAATAAATGATGTGCAAAAACTGAGTTTTACAGACAGTAAATGCTGTCGAAGTTCAAAGAAGGCATGGGTTGCTATAGTAGAATATTTCATAAAAGGAAATAGAACAGGACCTCAAAGGATAGGCACAGTTTAGATAGGGAGAGCAGGAGAGAGAGGACACCTCTAGGAACAATTATCATGTATCTGGTTTTTATTAGCAAATAAAATTATCCTAAACTAATTAAAAATTTACAAGAATTAAATGAAAATTAGTCTATTAAATTACTAATTTTATTTATTATCATTTACATTTTTCTATCAATATTTTATCTTTATAGGTACAAGAAAATTCACCAGGGCATAGAGCTGGACTGGAGCCCTTCTTTGATTTTATTGTTTCTATCAACGGTTCAAGATTAGTAAGTTCAATTTTTTATTTTTCTAATAACATTTTGTAGTCTTTTGAAAGTGAGAATTTTAAGGGCTTTTTTTTATGTGCTCTTTAATGCTTTTGGGTTTTGCAAGTTTCTTATTGACAGGTAATATGGCAATACTCTCAGACATATTCTGAAATAACTAGTTACTTTCCTTGACATCTTGATTTATTGATGTATGAGTAATTTAAGTAGAAATAAATAAGAAAGATTGTTCAAATAGAACATAATTAAAATCACTTGTTGTGAATTGCTTTTCATTTACATACACATTGGAAATTCCAGTTTTAAGACTGTTATGTGATCTTAGTAAGCTTAGTTCTTCTACCTGTTGGTTTTCAATTTGTTTATTTTTAAAGGAGTTTTGTGTGTGTGTGTATTGTCCATTAGATGCCTTCCCACTGTGTTCATTCTTCTGGTAAAATATTTAAATTTTATTTCTAATTTCTTTTCTTCCCATCCCTGTTATCATTGATTAAACAAAGGTGTATTCAAGGAAGAAGCCCAGATACAGTTAGCTTTTGAAAAACAAATTTCTACTCCTATTAAAAAATTCATTATTTTAAAATAAGCATTTTTCTACTTTAAATAGTAACGGAACTATTCATTGGCCTTCTAGGCTCCTTTTTGCTTTTATCCCTAAAGTCTTCTCTCACCCCATCTCCCAGCAAGATAATCCCCAGATTACATTGTTGAATGGTGCATCTCACAATTTAGTTAGGAAAAATGTTAAATTTGGTGTGGATACTTACTTGAAAACAGCAGTGGTACTGTTTTGTTGTTGTTGTTGTTGTTGTTTTTACATTTTGCTGCCTGATAATGGGGTGAAGTGAAATATTAAAAGACTGTGTTATTGGGTTTTCTTTACTTTCCTGCTTTTTATATATAAACATTTTTAATCCTTTGTTGCTTGTCTTTTCTTCATCTTGATTCTTGAAATGTTTTTGGTAGTGCTATATGGTTAATAATATAAGAAAATTGGTCAACAATTTTGAATTTTATAAAGAAAAAATATTTCTCTTTATTCACAGAATAAAGACAATGATACTCTCAAAGATCTGCTAAAAGCCAATGTTGAAAAGCCTGTAAAAATGCTTGTCTACAGTAGCAAAACACTGGAGCTAAGAGAAACATCAGTCACACCCAGTAACATGTGGGGTGGTCAGGGGTTGCTTGGAGTGAGCATTCGTTTCTGCAGCTTTGATGGGGCCAATGAAAATGTCTGGCATGTATTGGTAGGTATTGTTTGTGAACTGTCACAGCTGAGCTATATTTTATGCAAATGGTTTATTAGGTTTAGAGGAAGACATAATAGAACAAGCTTCTGTAGAAATATGCACAATATTTACCAAAATTTAGGGAAATTGTGAAAAGTTTATATAATTCTAAAGCTCTTCTCTGATAAAACTGGATTGTTGTATTCAAAAGGTTGTTTATACTGTTTGTTTCATTTTGTAAGAAGACCTACAAATTGTAAAATTTGGGGGATTATGAAATTTAAACATTATTTGTATTTTATTTTGTTTATACTAGGAAGTGGAGTCAAATTCTCCTGCGGCGTTGGCAGGTCTTAGACCTTACAGCGATTATATCATTGGAGCTGATACTGTTATGAATGAGGTAATGTAATATGTTACTTTTGTTACTAACAGAAAGTCATAAGATATTTTCCTGCCAACATTTGACTTCAGAATTATAGTGCTACTTAGTTGGCATCTAGAAACTAAATTTTGGACACTCCTTCAGAAGCCAGGGCCATCTCCATACCATAGTAAAGCATTAGAGTATAATTTAGTAGAGGATTCTTTTAATAACTGAGTGTGAAGGAGGATTGTTGTGGAATTTGGCAGTGGAAAAAGAGTACCACTGAGGAGACTGATTCAGGGGCTTTTGCGTAGAGTGATATTTCTGAACTATGACCAAAGGCTGAGGAGGAAAATTCTTTACCTGATCTGGGGAAAGCAGAAATAAAGAAGTTAAGTTGGAGTTGGGAATTAGGGGAGCAACATGTGATAAATAGGGGAGGTCATAGGCGTAGAAGTTTAAAAAAAAAAGAGATAGAGAAGAATAACCCATAAGGCAAGGGATAGGGGAGTGAAAGCATGCAGTGCTTTCTAAACACTCTTGGATGGCCACAATGACACCTTCTACAAACCTTCCATTCAACCTTTTCCAAACCTACAATGATCCCTCTCCAAAAACATGCCTAAACTTTTGTTATAAAACCCAGCTTCTCTAAATTTGGGAGATAAAGTTTCTTAAGCCACAAAGGTGTCATTTAATAAATTATTGTCCCTGTATGTAATTGTCCAAGGAAACACTGGCCTGTGATTGGTTGCACACCACAGTGTGCCTACTCTTTTCCTAGGAAATCACTGACAAATTGGAAATATTTGATGTCTCTGTGCTACACTGTAGTGATATAAATGCAGGTGTCTCCTGTAATTCTTTTTTAGTCTGAAGATCTGTTCAGCCTTATTGAAACACATGAAGCAAAACCATTAAAACTTTACGTGTACAACACAGACACTGATAATTGTCGAGAAGTGATTATTACACCAAATTCTGCATGGGGTGGAGAAGGCAGGTAAGGTCAATCGACCCTCAAAATTATGACTATTTGAAGTTTAACAAATGACTTCTTTGTGGAGAGACCCTTCTACTTCTTTAGGGAAAGATAGAAAGGAAGAAGTGGCATACGCAGTTTTGCCCAAACTAGGAATCTGTTAAAAAAAAAAAAAAAGTAATATTTGTATGTTATTTCTAGGGACTGGCTCTTTTAATTATGAAGGAACATACAATGAATTTAAGCCTTTCTTTTCATTCCAAATCATTGAGTAAAAGGCTGTGATTACAGTTTAGTGCATGGTTGGCAGCATTTCAAAAGCAAGGTCCATACCTTGTTCTGACATGCCTGGGAAGAAAGTGGCAAAGAGTGGGCACATGGCATCCTGACTTGCTCAGGCAGTGGTAGAACCAGAGCTAGCCGTACAACCTGGAGAGTAAGAGCTCTTTTCCCCATCCCTTCTCCTCCCCTTTCCCCAAACATAGGCATTTTTTCCAGACTTCCTGAAATTCAACTAATTAGAATTCCAGGTAGGTTCCTTTTAATTAACAAGAAACCTTTAAAATGCATATACTTCTTGGAAAGCTATCAGTCCCTCGTACTTTAGTTCAAATTAATGTAATTAGATTGTTTTGGGGAAGTATAATTTTGGAGTACATGGTACCTAGGTAGGGAGACCTGGTTGTTGTAGAGCATGTAGTTGTGGGGGGAAGTTTTGAACAGCCAGAAAACAGCATTCGGGGTACTGGGTATCTAGGGATCAAGAAGAACAGGTCTCAAAAAGTGGGAGGAGTCTGAGGGGGGGGGAAACCATAATTTTCACAATTTACATTAAAGTACCTGTGACCCCTCTGAAAGACCAGTGGACATTGGCTCTTCTCTTTGAAAACTGGTAGCCCAAGAAGTAGTAGCCTTGAGGTCCCACCTTCTCGTTATCCTTTAGAGAGCCCTCCGTCATGATGGGTGGCTGGCTAAGAGGAGGCTCGATGGGGTGAATGAAGAAAAGGGCAAATGCTGATTTCAGTTTCTAGAATGTGCTACTGCTTACTGGGATCATGTAGGATTTAAAATAGAGCCTACTCTGTGGAGTGAAGAAAACTTCTTGTTTATGCCTCAACCCCCCACCTCTCCACCCCCATTTCTGGTACTACCTGATTCCACTTAAGAAATTCATTTTCCCCTTT
The DNA here is from genome assembly GCF_900497805.2 of Vombatus ursinus. Classification (NCBI taxonomy): domain Eukaryota; kingdom Metazoa; phylum Chordata; class Mammalia; order Diprotodontia; family Vombatidae; genus Vombatus; species Vombatus ursinus. The sequence continues at coordinate 45,878,037 of NW_020954557.1, read as the reverse complement.
CTCCATTCCTGCTTGCTAAGTTAATTAGTGATCAAATAGATAGGAACTTGGGGAAGCTTTGCAGAAATGGACCCAGTTTAGGGGCAAGGAACTGTGCATGAGTACAGCTTAGGAAGAGCATTGGAAGGTACCAAATATAAACACGGCCTGCTGCTAGATTTTGTCACCGACTCTTTCTAGGAAATTAGGGCATCAGTGAGTAGTGACTCTCAAAGTTTTACTGGGAAGGCTCAAGACGCCATCAGGAATGGTGTCATAGTGGCAGCAGCCATCCCACTACACTGGAAATTGGTCCACATGCCAACAGAGACCTCTGTGCCTACCTCCGATTTAGTAAATACTTTCCTAGTTATTCTTTCCTCTGAAGGGAATACACATTTATATAAAACCTGCTATGTGCCAGGCACCATACTAAGTGCTTAACCAATATTATTTCATTTGATTCTCACAACAGTCCTATGCAGTAAGGTGCTATTATTATCCCTGTTTCACAGTTGAGGAAACTGAGACACACAGGAGTTAAGTGACTTGGCCAGTGTCACACAGTAGTAAGTATCTGGGGTCAGATTTAAATTCAGATCTTCCTGACTCTAGGGCCAGCACTCTACCCAACTGCACCACTTTGAGACTTTTATGTAGGAGAATTGGTTTTAATTGAACATAATACTTATTAAGGAATTAGGTTATATGATATCCTTTCTTTCTTTAGTTTTTTCTTCTACATTAGATTGCTTATACACATGAATACTTGTTGCCTGAAATAGGCTCATAGAACTTAGAGTTGGAAGGACTGTAGAAATCACCCATTCAAACCACATACTTTACAAATGCACAGCCTGAAGCTCAAAAAGGTTAAGTGTCTTCTCTAGCCCATGGTCTGGCAGCAGTAAACAGGGCTGGACTGTAATTGCTCTCTGACCTTAACTGCAGGGATCTTTCCACTACCTCATGCTACTTCTAAGGCTTTTGATACCTTAGAGTTAAATTTATTGTGGCCTAATACAGCACGAGTATTGCTTCATGACACCCTCAGCATTGAAACCAAAGTTATTTTTCAACAAATGTTAGCAGAAAGTTCTCATGGTTAATGTTTTACAGGTGCCACACTCCCTTTCCTTTAGTTTTTAAAATGAGACAATCACCAGATAGCAAGCATATTTAAAAGCCAAATTGCGACTGATCTTCAATAGTACCTTTGAAAATGTCATGTTTCTAAAGCCTAGGATGTGGCATTGGATATGGCTATTTACATCGAATACCTACAAGACCATTTGAAGAAGGGAAGAAAATTTCTCTTCCAGGACAGATGACTAGTACCCCTGTTACTCCCCTCAAAGATGGTTTTACAGAGGTAAGATACTTGCTTCACTGACTTAATTTATTCTTTGAAAAGAATTTTTGGTGATACCTTTATTTTCATATCAGTCATTCCTAGACATAATCCTTCTCCTGGTCTGCGCCCACTTCCTTTCTCCTGCCCCATTGAAGCCTCCCTTGTAATAATGAAAATGTTCAGCAAAACCAACCAGTACAGTGATGACATACAGCAGCATAAATTCCCTACCTTTGTAGCAATCCATCTCTCTACCAAGAGGAAGAAGATAGGTTTCATTATCTGTTCTCTGAGCACTAGCTTGTTAATTATCATTTCTCTGTATAATTCATCTTGCTTTTAGTGGTGTTGGTTTTTTTTAACATTACTATTATCATTATGTATATTCTCTATCTTTTATTGCTTTCCTTGGCAACAGTTCCTACAAATATCCCCCTGTTTCTCTGACACAGTAGTATTACATTACATGGAATTATATTATATATCATGGACTGTTCAGCCATTCCATAACTGGTGGGTGCCCAAGTTGTTTCCAGTTTTTTATTACCACAAAAGTCTGTGAATGTTTTGGTACATGTGAAACTTTTCTTTTTTTGTTTTTGACCTCCTTTGGTCTATGTCCAATTGTAGGACTGCTGGATCAAAAAACACAAGCACTTTAGTGATTTTTTTTTCCAAATTAATTTTTCCCTGAAATAAAAAGCTTCTTGAATTGAACATTAAATTAAATAAGTAACCCAGCTTAAGCCAGAAAAATTGGGAGAGCATTACATGAGAACTTCTGTGCCACTTATTGTCTCCTCTGCCATTTTTTGATATATATTTTGGCTACACCTCTCATTACTTCCATGCTGTCTAAAACTATTTAAAATCACCTCAGGTACATTGTCGGTCCCCCTGAGATCATATCTTCTGCTCCCAAGTACTTTCAGTCCTTTAGGGAGAACTTAGGCAAAGCATGTATTTACCCTGGGCAGAGTTTGGAAATTTTATCCCCTGTAGGCTCTTATCTTTGAGGCTTCTCTGTAACACGTATTCATGGTCAGGGCTTATTCTGCCTTGACCCATGTGTCAAACTAACCTCATTTTCTTTTTTAATAGTATTAAAAGACTAATAATGAAAAAGAATCAGGCAAACTATTATAAACATAGTATATCTGGATCTCAGCAACATACCTGACAGTCTTTCATGATATTATTGAGGACACAACAGGGACCTTTGGGCTTGATGATGATATAATTAGGTAGATCGTTAGTTAGTTGAAAAGTAATACCCAATGAGTGTTTATTGATTAGGGAATCATTACGATCTTGGAGGGATAGCCTCAGTGGCTTGCTGAAGGCTCTGTCCCAAATCTTCTTTGACATTTTTGTCCATTGCATGAAGACATAGGTGGCCTGTTTATCAAATCTGAGGGTGACAGCAAGCTGGAAAGAATAGCTAATGTGCATTGTATGACAACATCAGAATCCAACATGATGAATTTTAATAGGTGTAAATCTGAAGGCCTAATACAGGTTTTTTAAAAAATCTGCTCTGCAATTGCATGATGGTAGAGAAGTACCATAAGAGCAGTTCATATGAAAAAAGGAGCTTTGCTGACTGCAAATTCAGTGTGAGTGAACAACATGATGTGAGATGCCAAAAAAGAAAAAAAACAAATCATATGACCTTAACTTTCATCAATAGAATTAGAACATCTAGAACAAAACTGGTATTGAGAAATTTGGCCCAACTGGATCCTGGGGTTAGGGCAGGAGGGCAGCCAGGATGGTGAAGGGATTCAGAACCATGTCACAGTATTGAAGGAACTGATGCTGGCTTGAGGAGTAAAGCTGGGGCATTATAATAGGTGTTCATAATGTTTGCGTGTGAAAGAGGACTAAAATTGACTGCGGCTTTGGGCTGCCAAGTAGCAGAACTGGACCTTTGGGGAGAATTCACAAGAGGGGTGGATTTCAGGTTAAATATAAAAGAACTTTCTAACTGAATTGTGTAGAAATTAAATGAACTGAATATGGAAAGGCAACAAGGTTTGGGCCAAGTAGACCTGACAGTGTTTCTGGCACAAAATTAAAGCACACGTCCTTCCTCTTTGTTAATAACTGGCAAACATAAACATTGTCAATGTCATGCTATTGGTTATAATCACCTCTATTAGGCAGTTTTTGCTTAACTGGTTTCTTGAAATGTGCTCCTTAAAGAAGTTTGCTTGTTTGATGTGTCTATCCAAATGAAATGTATCATGATTTAAGAAAAAAAAAATAAACAAAGTGCTTCATGAGCTGTCCATCACTGGATAGTTCCCCATCACTTGAGCTATTCATATAGAGGCCAGTCATGGATGTTGTAAAAAGAATTCCTACTTGGATTAAGGGGATTGAGCTGGCTGGTCTTTCAGGTTCCTTTCATCCCTGATTCTCTAATTCTGGGTCCTGAGTACCAACCAGAGGGATGAATTTATAGCAGGATAGAGTGTTTAAAGACAACTAAATATGTTTTAGAAGGGGTGAGTAGGACTTAGGAAGTAGAAAATAAAAAGGAATACCAAAACTAAAAATATAAGTTGACTGGGAGGAAGGGAAATTGTAAAGAGCTGGGGTATGGTTACAATGTGTAGTTGACTAAAATGGAATGTTTAGAGTGACTGAAGGTGACTCAAAGATCAAGGTTAGTTAAAAGAGAATTTAGGAGTTAAAAGAGAAATGTACATAAAAGGAAGGGCTGGTGTGACAGTTTTGAGTGAGCGATGTTAACAGTTAAATATGGGGTACGCATGTGAGGTGACCTATGCTGGTGTCTAAGTATGGTAGTCAGGGTCACTGCCTCTGGTGTGGGTTGAAGTGGCAATTACTGGGGCCAGAGTATATGCTAGTGAAAATTTTTGTTTGCTGTTTGTTATGCATTCCAAATGTTTTCTTTGAAATACACCTAAGTAATTTTTATCTTGGTTTTTGGTAAGGTCCAGTTGTCATCAGTGAATCCTTCACCTGTGTCACCACCTGGAACTACAGGCATTGAACAGGGTCTGTCAGGACTTTCTATTAGCTCAACCCCTTCAGCTGTCAGCAATGTTCTCAGTACAGGTAAACAGAAAAACAATTTTGTTCTTTAAAATTTGTTTCTCTTATGGCCAGTTTCCAAGGGTAGTTTGTCTCCCTACTTCCGTCTCCAGTCCACAAGACAAATGCCTAACTATGTTTATGTCCCACCATTCAACAACAAACATGGGGTTTAAAGTGTTGTATACCAGTCATTGGGTCTAAGACTATAAACTCTATAGGGTAAGGCATCAACACTGTTAACCACAAATAGGAACATTTGGAGGCCCTGATTGTCTATAGAATATTTTTCCTTTATGCTGGTGGCAAACATCTTTGGCAACCTAACATTATTTTGATGATCAAAGAACCACTGATTTCTGTTGTTATGTCATCCAAGGAATCTTTTACTGTCTTAACACATACGTCAGCTCAGATACCTTGTTAGAAGAATGCCTGTAGTTGTAGATCACATGACCAGCACAATGGCACATTAGTCACTTTCTATAAACCACTTTAACTGTCCATCCAAAAAAAACAAAAAAGGAATTATGCACTAGATGTATAATAATCATAGATAAATACCCCAGTGCAAGAAGACAGAACCATGACAAGCTAAAATCCCTCTAAATTAGTTATCAGAACCCTAATATTCAGAACACCCAATCTCCACTCTTCCCCCACCAGCCGTTACATACCGGCTCTGGAGTCAGGAGGACCTGAGTTCAAATCCTGTCTCAGATACATAACACTTACCAGCTGTGTGACTCTGGGCAAGTCACTTAACCCCAGTTGCCTCGCAAAAAAAGAAAAATAAACCCATTCCTCAAGCAGCGTATACACTGACTCTGCCAAGCTATTTGTAACTAAAGTGGAGTGGGGCTGAAAAGTACTTTCTTTTGATTATGGCCTTGCCATTGGATTAGGAACTCCTAAAACTGCAGACACTTTGCTTAGAACACTCACTCCTAACCCTACAAAAAAGTGGAAGACAGTGACTCAACCCAGCTATGAAAAAGAAGAGAGGAAATGGAGTGAGATACCAGTGTGGGCAGCTGCTCCAGGCCTGAAGTAAAGGAGACTGAAACCCACCTAGGGTCGCCCTCCCCTTGCAGGTTATACAGAGTAGGGACCCAGGCAGTCCCTTCCAGTGTTTCATCAGCAAAGCAGGAAGGACCTGAAAGTGAATAACAGAAGAATACAAAAGGAAAGCAAAAGCACCAAAGATTTCAAAGGAAAACTTTTGATAAAAGCCAAGGGTTCATGTAGATATATCAAAAGAGAGCATCATAAAACCAGAAGAAGAGAATGCCAAGCTCCCTTAACAAATATTATAAGACTATAACAAGAAGATCCAGAGTGGTTAAAAAATGGAAATAAAAGAAAATTAATAAAGAAATTAGGAATATAGGTCAGAACTTAAGAGTTCTCAATAAAGGATTTTATTTTTTTTAATTTATTTATTTTTAGGTTTCAACATTTACTTCCACAAGATTTTGAGTTCCAAATTTTCACCCCATCTCACCCCTCCCCCCACCCCAAGATGACATGCATTCTGAATACCCCTTCCCCTAATCTGCCCTCCCTTCTGCCACCATCTCCCTTCTTGTATCCCCTTCTCCTTCTATTTTCCTGTAGGGCAGGATAGATTTCTGTACCCAAAAACTTCCTATATTTCTTACTTCCCAGTTGCGTGCAAAAACATTTTTTTTAAACATGTGTTTTTAAAACTTTGGGTTCCAAATTTTGTCCCTTCCTCCCTCTCCACCCACCCTCAGTGAAAAGGCAAGCAACTCAATACAGGTTATACATGTGCAGTTATGCGAAACACTTCCATAGTAGTCATGTAGTGAAAAACTGACTCTATTTCCCTTAATTCTATTCCACTCCCCATTTATTCTATTCTTTCTTTTGACCCTGTCCCTCCTCAGAAGTGTTTGCTTCTGATTACCGCCTCCCCCAGACTGCCCTCCCATCTATCATCCGCCTGCTCTCCTGTCTCCTTTCCCCCCTACTTTCCTGTAGGGTAACATAAATTTCCATACCTGATTGAGTGTGTAAGTTATTCCCTCCTTAAGCCAAATCTGATAAGAATAAGATTCACTCTTTCCCTCTAACCTTCCCCTTCTTTGCCTCCACTGTAAGAGCCTTTTTTCTTTTTTTTTTTTGTGAGATAATTTACCCCATTCTACCTCTCCCTTTGTCCTTCTCCCAGTATAATCCTCTCTCATCACTTAATTTTATTCTCCAGATATCACCCCTTCATCTTCAACTCACCCTGTGCCCTCTTATCTATCTATTTATCTATCTATGGACATACATACATATAATGTTTTCCCTCCAACTACCCTAATACTGACAAAGGTCTCATGAGTTACAAATATCATCTTTCCATGCAGGAATGTAAACAGTTCAACTTTAGTAAGTCTCTTATGATTCCTCTTTTTTGTTTACCTCTTCATGTTCCACTTGAGTCTTATATTTGAAAGTCAAAGTTTCTATTCAGCTCTGGTCTTTTCATCAAGAATGCTTGAAAGTCCTCTATTTCACTGAATGACCATTTTTTCCTCTGAAGGATTATACTCAGTTTTGCTGGGTAGGTGATTCTTGGTTGTAATCCTGTCTCCTTTGCCCTCTGGAATATTATATTCCATGCCCTGTGATCCCTTAATGTAGAAGCTGCTAAATCTTGTGTTATCCTGATTGTGTTTCACAATACTTGAATTGTTTCTTTCTGGCTGCTTGTAATATTTTCTCCTTGACCTGGGAACTCTGAAATTTGGCTACAATGTTCCTAGGAGTTTTTCTTTGGGGATCTCTTTCAGGAGGAGATTGGTGGATTCTTTCAATTTCTTATTTTGCCCTTTGGTTCTAAAATACCAGGGCAGTTCTCCTTGACAATTTCTTGAAAGATGATGTCTAGGCTTTTATTTTTTTTTTTGATCATGGCTTTCAGATAGTCCAATAATTTTTAAATTATGTCTCCTGGACCTATTTTCCAGGTCAGTTGTTTTTCCAATGAGATATTTTACATTGTTTTCTAATTTTTCATTCTTTTGGATTTGTTTTACAGTGTCTTGATTTCTCATAAAGTCACTAGCTTCCAGGTGCTCTATTCTAATTTTTAAGGAAGTATTTTCTTCAGTAAGCTTTTGGACTTCCTTTTCCAATTTTGCTTTTTAGAGCATTCTTCTTCTCATTGGCTTTTTGGACCTCTTTTGCCATTTGGGTTAGGCTGTTTTTTAAGGTGTTATTTTCTTCAGTATTTTTTTGGGTCTCCTTTAGCAAGCTATTGACTTGTTTTTCATGGTTTTCTTGCATCACTCTCATTTCTCTTCCCGATTTTTCCTCTACTTCTCTTACTTCTCAAAATCCTTTTGGAGTTCTTCCAGGGCCTGGGACTGATTCATATTTTTCTTGGAGGCTTTGGATGTAGGAACTTTGACTTTGTTGTTTTCTTCTGGTTGTATGTTTTGATCTTCTTTGTTACCAAAAAAAGATTCTATGGTCTGACTCTTTTTTTCGAGGTTTGCTCAAGATACCAACCAATTACTTGAGTTATAAACTCTTTGTTAAGGTAGAGGTCTGGTTCCAGTGTGGAGAATGTACTGCCCCAAGCTTCAGGGGGTTTGTGCAACTGTTTTCAGAGATACTTCTAGGGACCTGTAAATTTTCAGTTCTTCCAAGGTGGTATGATAAGGTGCGAGGTGTTTACTCCTTTCCTGGCCTTTGCTCTGGTCTATGAGTGACCACAAGCACTCTTTTCAGTTTTGGAACTGTAAGAAGGATTTCCTCTCCACCATGCCAGCACTCCTCCTCACCCCAAGACTGCCACCCAGAACTGTGACCCAGTTTTTGCACAGACAAAGCAAGAGAATCTTGCATCAGCAAAGAGATTCCTGTAATCCCCCTCTGATCAGCCACTTGTTTCCCCCTCAGTCTGTGCCAAAAGCTCAGGAAGCAGCTGCTGCCCCGGGGCCACGCTTGGGAACTGGGGCTGGGACCCAGCGTGTCTCTCTCTCTCTCTCTCTCTCTCTCTCTCTCTCTCTCTCTCTCTCT